>NW_026726335.1:0-300000 GCF_029784015.1 Lycium ferocissimum | reverse complement strand
AAATTTTAAATGAAGTTTGAAAAACACGCCTAGATTTTTTTTTTTTGTTTTAAGCACAAACTATGTGTGAATATAAAATAAATTGAAGAAAAGCATCCAACTGGATAGTTTGACAATAGGGATAAAGGGACTTCAATCATTGTCCTAATTTTATTTGGCTTAGGTCACAATTGTCAAAGGGATGTTTAGGTAAGATTGAAGTTTGTTGAAGCAAGCTAAGAATGAGTAGAATTGAATTATAACTATGACTTTTGGAAAATTCACATGGGACTCATACTAGTGTCTATATATATATATACATACACACACAAAAGTTAATCAGTGTTCAGGCTTATGCATGTTACATGTTCCGGCGAGTCCGCCATTTTTTAAACATTACAAAAATTTACTTTCCGTTCATAGATATTTCCTAACATATCTGCCCAAAACACATTGTTTACAAACGACATTGAAGGGACTACAATGATATTTGCCATATCAAAACACTTCTGCTTAGCTCCTTCCTTGGCCAGAATATAAACATTGTAAGTAATAATTATTAAAAAAAGAATAAATGTCTTGAAATTGTTTTGTGATTGGTTAAAAGGAGGTGAGATTAAAAAGGACTAACTAGTATATTGCTCGTATTAAAATAAGTAAAATGGCATCATGATGTCACAAGAAAACAAAGAAAACTATATATCTTGACGTCGAATAGAAGAGGAACAACATAATTTTTCGGTGGATGGAAAATAAATTTTATATATATGCGTATATATATATATATATATTCCAAAACACTCATCATAGCCTATATCTCCAAGCTAAATGGTATGTATTAATTTTCATTTCAAAAATATATATATAAAAAAAAAAAATCTTCTTCTTTTTTCTCCTATGTCGCTGCCCCTGCTATTTTATTTTATTTTTGTGAAATTGTAATTTGTTTTCCTAATTCACTCTGATTTTCCTTTATCCCTTCACTTGGAAATGCCAGAGTGAGGAGACTTTTAAACAAATTGTTGCCTTCATTTACTCGTGTTTAATACTGAAAATAAACAAGGAAAATAAAAAACACACTAGCATTTAAATATGCAGCTCTTTGGCTAGTTAAATATATAGTTCAATCATATACATTGCAAACGGACAAATGGCTTCACAAATATTGAGAGACTTGTCACGGTTCACACATGCATATACACCTATTCTTTGAAGGAAAATAATTTATTCAGAATCTTAATGAATCTCATAATTAAAAGTGGATATAATATGTGGAGCCATGCATGATATTAATGTATTTTTATGTATAAAGCTGGAGCCAGATTAATCAGCATGGACGGCACATATCTATTAAGTTATAAATAAATCACTAGCTTAGCTAGCTCCCTAATATTAAATATTATCTTTGTTTGATGTCTTAATAATTAGATTTTGATTTACTTAAAAATATTATTGCACGCTTGTAATACGAAGGTCCAGATATAGCTGAGAATTATCTTATATAAAGTCTAAAATACAGCATAATCGTACTCTTCATCAGAAAGTCCCTTTTGTCCATCTATATGTTGCGTTTAAAAAAATTTAGGATAAAATTTGGAGATTATTTCAAAGTGTTTGTTTATTGATCTAACCTATTATTTCAACTTCAAATTTGAATTTAAAAAAATGAAGTTTGAAAAACAGGTTCTAGAAGTTTTTCAATTTTTTTAAAACTTTTACTCACAAAATTTTAACTGAATTTTCATGTCCAAACATAACTTCAACTTCCAAACACTCTTTTTCAATTTGACTTCAAATACTACTCAAGAATTGGAGTTACATTGGGACTAAGTTTTTATTTTGTACTTTTAGGTCATCACTAAGCAACAAACTATATTATATATCATAAAGTTCTAGTTTTGGATACGTGGTGATAAAGATATCATGCAACTTGCAAGTATAATGAAAGATGGATTTGCATTATTTTCTAATTACATAAGAAATTAACCACCTATTAATTGTGTAGGGTTATCTTAGCTTGCAAGATAATGCACAAAACACTTAATGTGTGGCTTATTTAAAGCATTATGATTAATGCATTTTATGATTTTATAAATAAATAAAAGGTAACTTCAATGAATTGCTTGTATTTTGTTGGAGAAACAAGAATGGGTTAGCCTTGAATAAGAGGGATGGCAAAACATATATCAATTCCTAGGAGACCATAACTAGGCATCTTAGCTAGACGAAACACAAATTCATGAATTTGGTTGGTTTTCGTGTGTATTAGTACATGCTGATTTTTTTGAATTTGGTAGAAAGACTCTGATTGGCCAGAGTTTGGTGGGTTTATCACATTATTGCAAAATTGTGATAGAGCAGGAAGAGTTATCTTTCAATATCTCAATGTTACAAATGTACGATGATGTAGTTTCATAACACTATATCCATAAAGTTGTTAAATGTAAGTAGAAAATTTCATATTGGAAAGTTGATTTATAAAATGTTACTCCATATAAGAGTGATAGGATTTGGATACTCTAAATGGTTTGTAGCCTTTGTGGAATTATTCCTTATTAATTAGTTTTAAAATAATTGCATATTTTGATACTTAATAATAATTTAACTTATTTACCCTTAATGGTATACTTTTACAATCACATAAATCTCATATATATATATATACACACACAAAGTTCTAACGGTCTTTTGTTTTTCGTAAATTTCACGTCCAATCAAATTACGCCACATAAAATAAAATTAAGTGTAGATCACTAATAGTTATAATGGGATTGATAAGATTGTACCAACCTTAACCAAAGCTCTAAAATTCGTATCTTAGGAATGAAATAAATCGCAGTAAGGAGTACGCTCCCCCCCCTTTCTCTTCAATGAGCCCCCACATAATGCGAACCTATATTAAACGGGGGCTCAAAACAAATACCGAACATTAAATAGAAAACCAAAAAGAGACATGGATAAAATTTAAATTGAAGTAGAATATACATAGGAATTGAAGTCGGTGTATAATATGATAGATCACTTAACAGAAGGTGACATTTGTATTAAATGAGCAGACCTATCAGTCATGTAATGTTGGTCTCCAATTCTTGCCGATTTAATTTGTGCCTTTGTAGAACCAACAATTATATACTTCCTACTATATAATACTCCCTCCGTCGTAATTCATGTTTGTACCCAAAAAAATATCAAAATTTTCTATATATTTAGAAACAACTTAATTTTAAAATTTTCTTTTACCCTTAGTGAGATGATTTACATGTTTAAGACTTGTTTTAAATCACAAATTTCAAAAGTTTTACTATCTCCGTCCCAATTTAAATGTCTTACTTCTTACTTTCCTTTTGGTATGTCCCAAAAAGAGTGTCTCTTTCTATGTTTAGTAAGTTGACAATTCAAACATCCTACATGACAAAGATCACAATATTAAAGGACATTTTAGTAATTATACACATCTTTAATTTAGGACCACAAGATTCAAAATTTTTTTTTCTTTTTCTTAAACTTTGTGCTTAGTCAAACAAAAGTCTCGTTTGATTTCATTAAAATTAAGACATGTTTTTTCACTTTTAAAAAAATTAAGATGTTTGGCCATGAAATTACAACGATGATATTTTGGGTGGATTTGGAAATTATCCATAAAAAATATTTTTAATTTATTAAGGTTTTTTCAAATTCAATGATTAAGAACATTTCAAAAAAAAAAGTACTATTTGCAAAAAACAAAACACAACTGATCTAAAATTTCAAATGAGTGAACCATTTTTGATTTCTATTAAGTGCAAACAAATGAGGCCTAAGACACTTAATTGGGACGGAGGGAAGTCTTGCATGACGGTGGGGGTGTATTTGTAAATTCACAGACACAGAACTGCCGGCAGAGAAATTTATGCAAGGTGTTGAGGGAATGGGTTGGGCCCGACATTGACAGCGAGATCTCTACCCAAAGCCCAGAAATATTGTATGGCCCACATGACAATGCAAATGTTGGCATGGAGCCCATTGACGTTAGCTTAAAGAAGAAAATTTTCTAATAAACAATTTCCATAAAAACAGAATTCTAACCTTGTTTTTTCTCAAGTGGGAAATAGGAAACAATATTAAATTTTCTTTTGTTGTATTCGAGTTTATTAGACTTTAGAGATAGCTGGCTGGCAGGCAGGTCGGTTGTTAATATGCGAGTTCTGTCTTAACTCGCAAACACTTCAACCCGCATCATCCCGCCCCACGTGGCAAAACTTTCTATTTTCAATCCGTCTCGCGTCGCTACGCTCTATCGGAAACAACCTTTCTGCCTACACAAAAGAAGGATAAGGTCCGCGCACACGCTATCTTTCCAAACTCCACTTGTGAAATTATACTGGGTATGTTGTTGTTGCTGCTGCTGCTCGCCTCACTACGCCCCACAAGCAATTTGTTTTTTCATTTTTATAAGTTCGTTCCTTTCTTAACATGTAATCCTAGTTTTGTATCATTTTTTTGTTTAACCACTCGGTACCCCGTTGGGGGCTGATTAATTTGAATTCGTCTACGGATATAGCAACTACTTATTTAGGATTCAAACTCGGAATTATCGTAATTAATGCGTGTTATTCGAATTTTATTTAAGAAAATATTAGAGAAGCAAGTAGGGTCTAACGTTTGAATGACTTACAAATTTTAAACCGTGGTCTAAGTTTCTCATAAGATTTTAAGATTATTCAAATAAAATTTTAGACCGTGATCTAAAAGGTCCAGAAATTGCAAGAGAAAATCGATTTATTATATTAATGCATGTGTCATCCGAATTTGCATCGTCTCGCTCCATTATCATCCCTATTTGAGTATGTAGAGCTTTTAATGACAACGGAATTATCAAAGTGTCGAATCAATTAATGCATGTGTTATTCGAATTTTATTTAAGATCTTTTAAATATTAGAGAAGCAAGTAGAGTTAATATATGTTCCATTCTTATTTGTTTGAACGTAGTAACTCTTTGTCATGCTCAACAGACTTTTACAACAAATATTAACTCTTTTTCTGGTCAACTTTTGTTTATGTTACTTAATCCATTTAGGATGCATGATTCATCTCCTTCTAATTAGTATTGTAATTCAAAAATCAAAAGTAAATAACTCATTTGGAAGTGACGGTGGTACCGTACATGATACGAGGTTGGAGCTATATACCTAACGTTTAAAGTACAGGGAAAAAAATTTATTCTTACCCGATATATATATCACACAATAAATGCATGACGTGTATCATTGTGATTTAACTTGACCAACCAAAATTTGAATTTTTGGGAGAACAGTAAAACTACTGTAATACTTTTGAATAAGTGACAACATCTATCAAATATGATCTCACACCCATTTCTATGTTAGAAAAAGCATCAATCGTAGCTCCATTGCTTGCATAGAAAGAAAATAAACAAAAAACAAGATAAAATAAACTGGATAGTTTTTGCATGCATATAGTATGAGTATTGTGCCCTATGATAGGTCTGCTTAATTTGAAGAAAAATTAGGGGGAATTTTTGGGCTTCTAGTGATAAGGAAAAGACTGGTTTAGGTCACCATTTAGATTTTGTCTCTATTTTAAAAGTTGCGCAGATATAATCATTTGGAATTTACCCTTCCAGAATATATATATTAGACTCGAATCTAATGTATGCTCATATATTTCTCAACCTTATAGATAAAACATTTGGCTATCGTCTAACTTCTGCAGTAGTTTCCAAATTTTAGATCGTTGTCAAACGTTTTTCTCATTAGATTTTCAGTTTGCTTAAAAATGATCATTAGACTATGGTCTAACGTTTCTCATAAGATTTTCAAATTGTTCAAAAGTAATCTTTAGACTATGGTCTAAAAGGTCCATAAATTATAAGAAAAATAAAGAATGTGTCATTTACTAAATAAAGACGGGCAATTCGCAGGAATGCCCTATTCGGGGTGGTCTTTAATTTTTTCCCCTCAAATTGCTGGTCTTTAATTTTTGTCCTTCGCCTAGAATACCCTGAGGTTATGGGTTCGAACCCCGGCCTAGTCATAAAAATAAAATAAAAAATCGCAAGACAAGACTTTGCAAAAAGTTTTCCTTATGCGGCAGACTTTGCCTTAAGACATAACTAAAAGTCTGCCGGAGACGACAAACTTTGCCTTATAAGGCAGATTTTTAATTATGCCTTAAGGCAAAGTCTGTCGATGACAGCAGATTTTTAGTTATGCCTAAGGCAAAGTCTGTCGCATAAGGCAGACTTTTTGCAAAGTCTTGCCTTGCGATTTTTTTTTTTTTTTTTGATTGAGCGGGGGTTCAAACCCAGAACCTCGGGATATTTTCGGTCATCTATTTAAGCGAAGGACAAAAATTAAAGACCAGTGACTTGAGGGACAAAAATTAAAGACCACCCCAAAAGAAAGACAATCCGCGCAAAAAAATGTTCTCATTTCTCAAACTTTCCCAAAGACTGTTGAGATTTTTAGTCAAGATGGTCAATAATGTCAGATTTTCCTTTAATCTTATAGCCCCTTTCAGCAAACGACTAATGACATGATTACTCTATTAATCACTTGCATACATGATTACTCTATTAGTTACACTTGCATACATGATTATTCTATTAATTACACTTGCAGAGTATACTTCCATAATTTGTTGATTGCTCGTGTATGATAGATAGTCATGGAAATGCATGAAGTTCAAACACATCGAATTAAGCACTATTGCTATCATAAAAATCCCTATCTTAATTCAAGAACTAAAAATTTCGTTCATATAATTAAACTTTCGTGAAAAATGTATTACCTGTGAAAATTACTTTCTTTGACCTCTGCTAATGTAAAGAAAATCAAAGATTGATTTTTTTTTTTTCACTATGGCAAACTAAAGTTACTGTACTGGACAGTTCAACATTGATGGATCAACTGCAATTGTAAAATGAGTTCAAAGGTTTTACAAGTTCCAACTTGTTGCAATAAAGCATGTTTAAATTTGTATCTCTTTTTTTTTCTCTTTCTATACCTGCATATCTAACTAGGATCATTTACAAAAGAAAGAAGAGTAGGAAATTCCTCGTAAACTTGTTTACATCAATTGAAAAAATGAAATCAACTGCCTTGTATGTGTAATCATTTACCAACCCGTGATTCTCTAAGACGTGAAAACATGAGTAAACCATCACTCCCTAACACCTTTTGATATGTCCTCAAGCAACCAAAGGTGAAAGAAATGAAATCAGCTATTTTCCTACAGCATCCATGTTGTTTCCTGGGGATCTAACAGTTGGCATATGAAATTTCTCAAACCGTGGTTCAGTTAAATCAACTGATTCATCATCATGTGAGCTCCAACATTTGGAATTTGAGCTTGGGAGGAGCAGTTTCTCAACATATGCAGCTGGAATAACTTGTTCTCTCGCATCACTAATTTCGACACAATGACTGAACTCGCAATTTGGCAACGAGCAGTGAGCTGAGCGATTCTCAGATGTTATTTGCTTGATCTCCTCGACTTCAACAAAGCCAGAACTTTCTCCATAACTCTTGTTGTCATAACTGAATGATTCCTGTATAATGTACAGAGTTGTAGCAGGTCTCAGTGTGATCCAATATTTATTATATATCAAAATTCAAAACATCTACTGTATGGGATCTACTTGTTACTCTGGGGTGGGCGTTCAGTTCGGCTATTTCGGTTTCGGTTTTTGAAGGTCTCTTCGTTTTCGGTTTCGGTTTTTTGAAGTTCGGTTCGGTTTCGGTTTTTTCAATTCGGTTTTTTTGATATGATATTAGAAGCGATTCCATTTACACTAATTCATATTCTCAAAAGCAATAAAACATAAAACTGATAAATTGAAATCAAAATCAAACAAACAGGATACACAAGAACAGAAAACCATAACTATGATATAGGATTACTAGGTGTTATATATATACCGTAAGAATAATTAAGAAAACACATAAAGGACATACATTAATTCTAAAGACACATCCTAGTTACCTTTCTTTGTTAAGGATATTTGATTTTCTCAATTGAAGTGGAAAATTAGGGATAAAAAAGCAAAAGAGGGCTTGTTGCAATTGGATTTTTTTTTGGGCTTAAACTTAATGGGCCTGGACTATTTTAATTTTTTGGGCAATGTACTAAATTTCGGTGGGCATTCGGTTCTTTCGGTTTCGGTTTTTTGAAGTTCGGTTCGGTCCGGTTTTTCGGTTTCAGTATTTATGCCCAGCCCCTTACTTCTGCATAAAGTTGTCTCTACGTTTGTATGGATTACAACAAAAACTGGACTTGCACGTAAACAACCATGTGATGCTCAAACAACCTATAATGACAAAGGAAATCAACTGCACCAGAAAAGGAAATCTAGACTGGTGTCAAGTGTCACCTAAGTGATCTTCCTGGGGACAATAGTGTTCTCATTCCAAACTTTTTTTGATAACCGAGGAATCCTCGACGGCCAGTGGCACATGGTTTGAAACTCGGTGAATAATGGCCCCGCCCCTCTATCCTTTTCCACTTAAATACCAGATTATTGCCTATGGTGCGTTTGAACCTATGAAGCATTCCTAACATTTCATAAAGCATGATAATATTATAGCATTTTAACATCTCATGTGGAGCTTCAATTTTCATATGTCCAGAAAGCATAATTTTCAGCTACATGTAGTTTCTTCTAAATCCGAACGTATATGTACATTGGATATAAGCACCTAATATTTTTACCCCTTTTAGAAATCTATAATATATGTATACAAATAATTGGTAATGTTTATCTGTTTGTGAAATCAACACAGATCAATCAAACATCTATGCGAACATAAAATGGCAAATAAAAAGCATGTTAATTCCATTGGCAACAGAAAAGCAGAATAAGTTTGCTCAGATACCTTGAAGTCATCTCTTGAAAAGTGTTTCCTTTTAGATGTTTCGGGTGCAATAGTTGACAAGATTTGAACAACCTCACTCATAGTTGGCCGAGAATCTGGGTCCAATAGAAGACACTCCTTAGCCAAGTAAGCCATTACCTGCAATTCTTCTTCTTCAAATTCCCCTTTCAGATTTGGATCTGGCAATTCTGAGACTACACGTTTACTGTCTAGCAGACGAGGGGTGGCCTGTATTTAGATGAAAATTAGTAATCACCATTATCTTTTTGTTATTACGTGAGATTAAGGGTTGAGAGACGACGAAGCTTTGCAAAGGAATCTGAGAACATAAACTTTCCAATTCAATGCTCCTCTTCCCATAAAAAATAAGTAGAAAGTCTAAGCAAAATGGAGAAAGGGGGAAAAAATGTTTCATTAACTTTCCATACCCATATCACGAGGCTCTCTTCTGCTTTGTTGGCTGACTTATGGATTGGTTGCCGTCCAGTAATCAGTTCAAGGAGCACAACCCCAAAACTAAAAACATCCGACTTCAGAGAAGCTCTTCCAACAATTGCATATTCAGGTGCAAAATAGCCAAATGTCCCCTGCATCCGAGCAGGAGAATTGGAACAGCTAGGAATACCATCATTTTGGAGGTGCTTTGCCATGCCAAGATCAGTAATCTGCACACGTATATTCAGGTAGTCAAAGACAAAGTGGGATATTACATGAGGAAAGTAATAACGGAAAATGAGATGATTTGCAATTTGAAGTAGTTATTAAATCTGGCAATCATAAAAAGATTGTAGTCTAAACGGCGTTAAAGTGTGTGACCATCTCATCTAATGGGTGGCGGTGTAACTTGAACCGGAGACCTCTGCATGATCTGATGACATAATGAGAAATGGATCTCGGGCGTAATTCAACCCTAAGATCAAGAAGTGAGGATTGCCTAAGATCATAAGGAGATAACAGCTCATTTCTTCCACCAATGTGAATCAGCATTGGAGGCAACCAATTATAATGGCTAAACAAAAGCACAATCAATTAAACTCAAATGCTGCATTCCAAAAAGAATTGAAGCTGACCATTTCCTCAGTATCTATTTGGTAAGTAGAAACTGTCTAGCATGTTGCCCACTTATTGTTCAACATACAAATTTTCCTATTTATTAAATTTTGGGGGATGCACCTCATCTTTTACATTTAAGACTTTCTATTTACCTTTGCTGTATAGTTATCATCCAATAGAACGTTAGTAGATTTAACATCTCGGTGTAAAATTCTTGGTGCAGCTGCTTCATGGAGATACTCCAAGCCACGTGCAGCTCCAAAAGCAACTGCGACCCGTGTGCTCCAATCCAGATGTCTCCCTGAAGCCCCATCCAGACAATCTCTCAGATTGCCATTTTCCATGAATTCGAAAACTAGCAGCCTCTCCGCATGTTTCCCATGGTGCTCAGAGCAGTAGCCAAGCAACGGAACAACATGACGATGATGAAGTCTTGATATGAGTTCTATCTGGAAAATCAAAAGAATATTTAAATAACCTTTTCATTATGTATCCAGATGTGTTAAGGCTCCCAACTAACATATAAAGTGAATGATACTTGTAGGTATTACCTCTGTCAAGAAAGCAGAGTCAGCGTCCCGCCCTGCCTGAGTTTTAATCCGCTTAATTGCCACAGTTTTTCCATCTTTGAAATAACCACGGTATACACGGCTGCTTGCTCCCACCCCAATCAAATTAGAATCAGAGAACTTATTGGTTGCACTCTCTAAGTCAGCATAAGAAAATTGAATAATCGTTCCGTAAAACACTTCCTGTTTTCTTTTGAAAAAACTGGATGCTTTGGGAACACAACCTACAGGATAAAAATTTCAGAGAGAAGTTAAGCCAATTCTTGATATCAGGAAGCTAATACTACATAACAAAAGCCCTCTTAAGGATTCTAAGAGTAAATCGCTTGAAAATTAATCCTAAGCACAACGTAATACATTAAAACATCTGTAATTTCAATTGAAGATCCTACTCAAATCATTTAAGGAAATCCAGGTTTACCTGCAACACAGTTGGAGGAACCTGTGTATCCTCCATGTTCTCCAATTGAAGTTCCTGGGCTTAGTATTAAGTTCGTAGCACTGTTGCAACTTGTTTCTTTGTCGGATGAAAATAGAGGTCGTTGAATAGAATATTTATCCTTTCTATAGGCATAGCACAACATCGAAGCAGCAACAAAACCAAGAGTTATGACGGTAGCACATAATAAGAGAATGACCAAAATAACTTTGCTGGATATCTTCTTCTTTGCAGACTGCATTTCAAGCTGAGTTCCTATCAGAAGCAAACACATAATTAATCAATTGTTTAAACCTGTTAGCTAAGCTGAATCCAATGGACGGCTTTAAACAGATTCACTATCAAGGACAAAGAATCAGCAAAAATTATTGGTCTGCAGTTTTTATAGCAACAAACAGTTTATGCAATAAATCACTCATTTGATTGAATTGTTTCAGAGATCAGACATGTAGAAAAATACCATAACGACAATCACAGGCTGTAAAACAGCTGCTATCATTACGATCAGCAGCCACTCTAGGCAACCCATCAGCTGCACATATACATATCCATCTGTTCTTGCTTGATTTGTCTGCAAAAATGCATAAGACGAAATCAGTGCAGAGTTAACCTTTTTACATTGTATGATCCTGCATATGACAAAATCAACATGTAAGAAAAAAAGAGTTATCTCAAGTTTTCAAAAGAAAATCATACAACATACAGTTGAAGACTGTTGATTCTTAGAGGAGAGTTTATTCACAAAATCTGTTAGAAACAACTATTTAAACCAAAATCTCCTTGCATATTTGGAACTGAATTCTTCCGATCAAATTCGAAGTACCAATGCAGTTCTATCATATTTTAGAAGTTGCAGCTGGCAGTTAGTTTGGAAAGGAGAACAATTATCGAGAATACAACCACAGAACAAATAGCAAAGCATGTGTGAAGATCAGCATTACTGTTATATGAGCAGTAAGCTTCCTATACTATTCCTATCTTACGACACTGTTTACAACATCCAGAAGCAATTGGCTCCATCTCAGTTCATGAGGATGACATCACATGAAACTTGCTTCAAATAAGTATTACCAGTCCAAACACTACAGCAACTGTGACACAGCACTGCAGCAAAAAACTTTCAAAAACAGGGGAAAGGAAATCATACCAATAGTGCAATCACAGGATGAAGAACAGTTTACTGGAACAGCAAAACTCGGGTTGGCGTGACAGCTGCAGGTCCATTTACTTGTTACTGATGCATTACGCCCTTCTTCATCTGATAAAGAGATAGACAAAGTTTCAATTTTCTGCATGTACATTTAAAAGGGAATTTACATTGTTTCATTCTGTGAAACAAACTCTAATACAAATTTAGAGTGTCAATAATAGAACTCTAAACTCTTTACTGCTAAACCAATTGGATTCAGCTAGAAGTGAAGTACATGTCCTGAAAAGGGAAAGGCTACTCTAATATGCAGTCTGTAGACTCTCAAAGAAGGAACTGGAAGGAGGCGATCGGTAATGCTCCCAACAAAAATACTCACCGCCAACAATTTGCTGTATCCAGACCAAGCTAATGATGAAAGCAATTGCAGCTTCCTTTCCAACCCTCATTTCGTGTTGTCAAATCACTGAATTAAAATGCCAAGAATGAAAGATAAAAGAGGGGGAAAAAGTGATAGAAGCCATGAACATATTATAATTCAGAGTAAGGACCATTGAAGTATTACAACCAACTGTAAGACTGACAACAGCATAAGTAGAAGAATGAAATTCGCAAATGAAATAACAGAAGTGAGTTCTGGGAGAACCAACAACTACTTTTGAATGGAATAGAAAGTCTAAACCGTTCCATCACAATATTTATTTAACATATAGTTGAATGTAAAAGATTAATTTGTCCCTTCGCAGACATCCGATAAAATTAAAAATAAAGATTAATTTAGAACGTGTAAAACTTAAATCTCAGTAAATTATATCTTTTTACTGATCCTTCAAACCATCAAGTCTTAGTGAGATGCTACGAACTAAGCAAAGGATATAGATCATACAAATTTAAAAAAAAAAAAAATCCAAGTCTTCCATGTTAGTTGTGCATGTTCTTTGAGGTTCAAACCATCAAGTCTTGAGATGTTTGAAAGCATATTCTACCTACTAAGTAAACTTGAACTAATTCAACATAAATCCTCGAGAACGTTGTAAAAGCTGTTGGTAACAATTTAAATATTTCAAAATAATGAATAAAGAGATATCTTACCAAAGAGTAGTTCATTCATGAAAGCTTCATCTCAAGGACCATTCTGCAGGAAGGCAATGCCAAATCATTACATTGTATATCAATTACACAACATAAATCCAATTAAAATTATTATAAGTGCACCAAATGACATATATAATGTCATCCATAAATCAATATTCTGGTACAAAGAGAAAAGACAGGGGAATGAGAAGATTTCATATTATCCACAAATTGTCTTTCAGTGCAAGAGAAAAGACAAAGAGAACAGCCTGGAAACAATTTTTAGATTTTTGCTCTCCAAGTTTTAAGCAAGTGGCGTTGTTCTATTGGTCTAACATGACAATTAGACTCAAATGGAGTAGGAAGATCAAAAGCTGGAATTATACTAATCATAAATAATGGAGCAGGAAGAGTGTCATGGATGATTTGTACTATATGATAGTTAGGATTTAATAGACGGTAGGCCAACAAATGTAAGTAGGTTTGAACTTCAAATTATAACCCATTATAGAAACTTGTAAATTATCATCAATGAAGCCTGAATAGATAGTCTCCTGAGAGAAAGTGATGCTCAACTAACAGGTGTAAATACAGTGTTCAAAGAGCTTGCACGTGCAAACCATCTAACATTTTGACACTGCAGTTACATCAGACAATTAAGATGACACCAAGTCCTAACATTTGGCAGGAAAAATACAATTCCGTATGCACAAAGGTAGAAGCATAAGCCTAGACAATCTCAGTTAAGAACAAAAATCAATTCAACTTCCACCTAAGGCAGCAATCAACAACATGTATATCCTACCAAGTTTCTTGAATTGTACACCAGCCACGTGCTCCGTATCAGATGAGTCAAATTTTGTGATCAAAGCAAGAATTTAGACCAAGAGAGCAAGAAAATCTTATCCTCACAACTTACTCACATTAGCTGAAAACTGCATCACACTCAGAGGGTATCACAGCTATGCTTATTCACCATATATGTTAGACCCATCACACATTAAGAATAGAAAGGCCAAAAAGATAACAAAAACCAGTCATCGGACAGCAGACACCTAAGACAAGTACATTTGGTTTTCTATAACATACATCCAAGAAAAAGAAAAAACTCACTTTTAAAAGAAAAAGGTCCGTTAGATAGAAAAATATTAAATTATATAAAGCTAAAACCAAACTCCATGAAAGCAACTCAATTTCAAATCAGAAAGAGACTTGTCAACAATCAAAGCAGTATAAAACTAACTAGTACTACAAATACATTGTTAATACAATAACAAACTAATTATTGAGTGTATCTAACCAGCTTCACAGGTCATTAATTTTGTACATTTCAACCATATATGTATACTAGAAATAGTAAAGCAACCCAATCTCAAATCAGAAAGAGACTTGTCTAACAATCAAAGCAGTATAATATTAACCAGTAACAAATACATTGTTAATATAGTAGCAAACTAATTATTGGGTGTATCTTATCAGCTTCACAAGTCATTAATTTAATGAGTTAAGGGTCAAAAACACACCTCAAACATCACTTCTTCTTTTTTTAATTTCCTCGTAAGAGTTTTCTACCTAAAGTATTACAAACTAGTTAACAAAACACACCTCAACATCAATTGTTCACTTTTTCTACCTCAAATTCAGAAAAATTACTTAAATGAATCGGACATGAGTACATTTTAGACACAAATGGTATACTAGAAATAGTAAAGTCTACCAATTTCTTGAAAAGTCCAACTATGATACTGGCACTTTTTGGAGGAGTACAATTTTAAATATTGGTATGCTAGAAATAGTAAAGTCTACCAATATTTGGGAAAGTCCAACCGTGGTACATGTATACCAACGGTTAGAAATGACTTTGCTTCCAAGACACTTTATGGGGTTGATAGAAACTACTTAAAAAGCTGTTGTGGCCTGGTAAAGGTAAATTATAACTGGTTTAACCGGATAAGATACATTTTAGACACAAATGGTATACTAGAAATAGTAAAGTCTACCAATTTCTTGAAAAGTCCAACTATGGTACGCTAGATGAAAAAAATAAGACACTTAAATTGGACGGGATGGAGGGAGTACAATTTTAGACACAAATGGTATGCTAGAAATAGTAAAGTCTACCAATATTTGGGAAAGTCCAACCGTGGTACATGTATACCAACGGTTAGAAAAGACTTTGCTTCCAAGACATTTTATGGGGTTGATAGAAACTACTTAAAAAGCTGTTGTGGCCTGGCCTGCAACATCAACTAACAGCAGAGTTCTTTGTATTAAGTGTATATATAGTATTGTGGATATATTCTTGATAGTGATATATATTAAGTTGAAAACAAAGACGTATAGCATATAACATATATATTTTATATTCAAGGGAGACCCACAACAGCATATATACACATATAAGTTTTGTCGGTATATAGGCTATAAGAGATATAGAAATTAGCAAAAGGTGACATTAATCTATGATGCCTTTCTTGTCCAGATTACCAATTTTTTGATTCTTAGAAGAGGGAAAAATTACAAATTTAGCTTTATTTTTTTTTGAAGATATTCCTTTTTGGGATTTTGAACTGATTTTTGCTTTGCAAAAGTTGTGACAGTTTATGCTTTCAGTTATCAGAGTGGTTAGACTGACTCCAAATCTCCGATGCATTAAAAAAGCAGAAAAAAGTTTTAAATATTCAAATATTATACTTTGATAAATTTACTCACAATATATTTTTTCTCCAAAGTTAATCAAATAAAATTAAGAAGAAATAAGCATATAAAATTACAGACAAGAATTTTTTTTTTCTTTTTCATAAATAAGTGCTTATTTGGTCATGGATAGTTTATCACTTATATATATATATATATATTATTATATAGTACATATATATAAATATATATAGTATATATATTAAGATATATAAGAATATGTTACGGTGATTTTGAAAAAACTCTAAAAAGTTGTTTTAACAATTTTCACTTCAAATCACCCACAAAAATTAAAAACAACTCCAGTTTATATAATTGTCCAAACACAACTACAATTTCCAAATATCATTTTCAACTTGAAAACAAATACTTTTTTCCAAATTTTACAATTCTTATGTCCAAACGCCCACGAAGAAAAATAAAACAAAATTTCACAATTCTTATGTCAATGACTTGAATTTATGCACTTTATTATAAACGTAAATATTGGCTCCATGAGTGATGAAGAATTGAATATTTACTAACAACATAATGATTTTCCTTTGATTTTTAAAATGCAGAGTGTGATATCATTATATCAAAACTCAAAAGTCACGTAGACTGTCAAAATAGCATTTAATTTGAGTAATTTGACATGCCTTTTAGATAGGTCCACAGTAAACAAACTCAAAATCTTCTATTTTCAAACATTCATTGAAAGTGAATATATCACTAAATTAACATGTCCATGATTAAATCTAAACACACCAATAATGCAACAAATATACAAAATTGTCATTATTCTTTCTCCTTTATTCGTGTACCGACACAGTTCAATCAATCACTGGAAACATAATCACTAGAAAATTCAAGTGTTAATGACACTTTTGGTTCTTTAATTATTGCTAACTTTTAATTTTATTTAACTAAGCACATTTAACCTTTATTTAATTGAAATGTGCATTTTTCATCTCTTTGCTCTGCTTGTGAATGCTAACAAATTTACTGTAATTATTAGTCGTTTCACCACTTAACCCACAAAAATTAAAAACAACACCAGTTATGTTAAACTAAATTCCAACTTGAAAAAAATTTGATGCCAATATAGTTCAAAAGTAGTTCAAAAACAATGTCATATATCCCACCCGAAAAATGTAAACAAAATTTTTAGAAAAAACTCAATGACGAATTTATGTTTGAAACGTGAATATTGGCTCCATGATAAAAAGAATTTTTTATTTATTAAATTGATATGAGAATACTTTTCACGTAATTTTTAAATATATAAATTTGAATCTTAAAGTATTAAGTTAATCTAATATAATTTATCTTTAAAGTTTAATCAAACAAATTATCTTCTATTTTCAAAATTGATATGAAAGTGAATATATATCACTAATTTTCTAATATATAAGGATTAAATCTTAACACACCTAATGCAACAAATATCTTTAAAGTTTAATCAAATAAATTATCACAAAAGAAAAAATGGACATAAATACTAGAAAATTCTAGTGTTAATGAAACTTTTGGACTAAATATATTAGTAAATTTTATATTTAACTAAGCAACATCTTAACCTTTATTAATTGAAACATTTTTTCATCTAGTATTTTTTTCATCAAATTGATAATGATAGTACTTTTTTAGTTTTCAAATATATAAATCAAATGGCCAATATAGTTAAAATATTAAGTTAATCTATCCCTACCTATAAAGTTTAGTCAAATAAATTATCACATAAATTGAGTATAAAAGACTTTTTACATAAAAGGACTAAGACATACTTCACATAAAAGGATAAAAATTTGAATCTTAAAATATTAAGTTAATTTAATACAATTTATCTTTAAAGTTTAATCAAACAACACTGCAACACTTCATTAACATTTTAATTATTTTTTGGACTTACTTTTCACATAAGTTTCAAATATATAAATTTTAAGCTAAAAATATTGAGTTAATCTAATCTAGTTTATCTTTAAAGTTTAATCAAATAAATTATCAAAAAATCTAAAAAAACAAGATTAAATTTTATGAAAAGTACTTTTTTTTAAAAAAATTACTATTCTTTTTATCTAATTGAATATTAAATGTGCTTGGTAAATATAAGATACTATATACCTATAATTTAGGGACCAAAAAAGCTAGTACTATACAAAATTCAAAGTTCGCCGGCAACGGCGACTTTGAAATCTAATGAAACGCATTAGTAGTAGCAGTAATAACAGTAACAGTATCACTGATTTAATAGATACACATGATTAAATCTAACATACCAATAATGCAACAAATATACAAAAATTATCATCATTCTTTCTCCTTCATTCGTGTAACGTCACAGTGCAATCACTGTAAATGAAATCACTACATAATTCAAGTTTCGAAGGGGCGACTTTGAACTCTAATGAAACAATGCCACGTGTACAAAGTGAAAGCCACGGCGACTTTTTGAACTCTTATGAAACGACACTAGTAGTAGTAATGCAAATGGAAATGACACGTGTATAACTGAAACACTCAAGAGTACTCAGCTACCGGTAATGTCACCTTAATTCACCGGTGAATCTGCCGGAAAATGCCACGTCTACAAGTGAAAAAAACTCGGAGTACTCAATGAACGTTCTAATTCTTAACAACTGCACAGACTTCAATGAACGTTCTAATTCTTTGAGATTGAAATTTTTTACTATGTGCCTCACATGTCAAGTCATATTTGTGTGAGGCACCTCTTTACTTGACAAATGGATAAATTTGGGTCCCACTTCAAAAACTTCTCTCTTCTCCCATATTACCTTCCCTTCTTTTATCCTTTGATTTATTCAACCATAAATTACTTTGTCGTTCCTATTTCAGATATTATTTTTTCAAATAAAATTGGACTAGAGCAATTTTATTTTCATTTAATTTTTTTTTTTTTTTTTTTTTTTTTTTTTTTTAAAACAATGTTTATTACATTAAGGCAAGAGTTCAAGTATTAAACGTTCTGATATTATAAGAACTAAACTCAGAATTGACGAGTAATCGGGGTACCAAAAGTGCTATTACCAACTTCAACCGAACTAATTCTTGTGATCCCTACTATTTCTTCATTTCTTTATAAGATGGTTTAGAATGTTTTATATACTTAAAGGTTTAAATTTGGAGAATTCCTTTTCCCGGGGATTTTTGTTAGCAGATCAAATTAGTCCTAGGCTTTTTCTTTAACTGCAGTGGATTTTGAATTAATTTTTTGTGGTCAATTATCAGTATATAACTTGCAACTTGTACGTTTAAATGAGTATTTTAGTTATATCAAAAAAAAATTTGATTCACATATTACAATTGACAATGAATTCTCCTTCTTATTAAACCAATACTGTAATTGGACACTCTCTCATTTTCATTTTTATTCTTTAACAATCGTCAACTTATGTCCAGTGAGGCATAGTTCTTTGAAGGATAAAAATTGTAATATAACTAATGTCTCATATTTATAAAGAACTAATATATACATTTGACAAAAATTTAAAATAATTTTTTTTTTTAAATTATACAAAACATGATATTTAAAATAAATTATAAAAATTTATATTTTATTAAAAATTAATTTAAAATATAATTTTTACTAAATATATTTTTTTAAAATTTATTTTTATTTTTAAAAAAATTAAATATTTTTTTTTTTGCCCAAAAACTTATGTAAAAAGTTTTTCATCTTTTATCGCTTAAGTTTGGCTTATTTAAGGTAAGTGGGGCCCATGGAACCATGTGGGAATTTGGTGTTCCCGATGTGGCGCAATAATGGCTAGTAGCAGTTGCCACGTGGCTTCTACTACGTATCATGTTTCACTTTTTTTTTTTTTTTTAATACCCACCCATTGTATATTTTTGATACGGCCCTCCAATTTTTGTATATTAAACCAATACTCGAACCCATATTCGTTTCACCTTACGGTTTAACTGACAGAAAGAAATTTTTGTATTAATAATTTTCTTGTTAATTATTATCAGAATATATGACTCTTGCAACTTAGTGAAATATAAATTAGTATTCACATTTGACATGACGATTAGAAAAAATTTGGGTTCACATATTACTTAGCACTGAATCGAAGCAATTTCTTTTTTATATATTAAACCAATATCATAAGTGATAGGGGGTTTGACAATGATCACTACCTTTTAAAATTAATATTTCAAAAAAAATTATAAAAAATATATATATTTTATGTTAAAATAAAAAAACTCGATTATATGAAAATCTGATGTTTTGTAATAATCACTTTTGTAGGCATGAGTTAGAATCTAATAGATATTTTTGTAAATAAGAGCTAAGCTATATATTTAGGAAACTACACCTATTTGCAATTGTTCTTATAAAAAAATTGGAGTTAATTTCTTAAATAGTCACCCATGTTTTGAGAATTCCCTCCTATATTACTTTTGTTTCTTTTAGGACTATAATATAATTCAACTATCATTATTTTCCTCAGAATATACTAAACACCACAAAAGCCTTTTTCTCTCGTAGTTGTCATGGCCATGTCATATTAAACTTTTATTTTTTTGATAATAAATTTATTTAACTCATCAAACTAATTTAACTCAATCCAACACATGCCTTATATATGATTTTAGACCCGATTAAAAAAATCCGAAGAAGCTTAACTTTTTCCCAATTGAAAAAGATCCAAACAAGTTAATGGCTCATTAAACAACACCTTAATGTCTACTAAATCATACTGTTTAGCGAATTTAATATTCATTTTGATCATGCCATGGATCGTTTGAACATTTTGAAGTACAACAAAATCAACGAAAACTTATGAGCATAGAATTTATTATCAGTATCCACATTGTTAAAGAGTGCCTGAAGAATAATCAGTAATACATTTTCCAAATGTTGATTATTGCCACACATATAAGGATTGATTGGGCAATATCCAATGTTTATGTACTCTTGATATTTTGGATAAGATATCGTCACAAATATGGATACTAATTCTCAATTTAACAAACTTATTTTTATTTATAACAGGACCCTTTAATAATCAAAATAATTTTAATATTCTAAATTCTAAAATGATGAAAGAAAAAGAAGCAAGATAGTGTCTAGTTTTGTCATCGCTCTTGACATCTTGATTACATGGACGAACTTTTGATGTACATGTTCAGTTCATAAATTGAGCCAATGAAGAATGAAGGAATCAATTAATTATTTCAAAATTAAGGCTAGACTAGTATGATAAAGTTACAATGTTAAAGAATTGTTAAAGCCATGACATGGGTTGGATTGAGTTAAATGGGTGTAATGAGTTAAAAATATTTATTATTAAAAAAATAAAATTCTAATGTGACATGGCATGCCAACTAGGAGAGAGGAAGGCTTTTGTGTTGTGTAGTATATTCAGAGGAAAATAGCGATATTTGAATGATATTATAGTCCTAAAAGAAACAAAAGTGATATTAGGAGACAATTCCCAAAATATAAGTGATCATTTAGGGAATTAACTCGTTAATTCTCATCCCTAATACAAATAGTAAGGAAAATCATATGAAAAGAAAAGAAATTTTCCTAGTTAACTTAAGGTTAATTTGTCTAACATTCGACTCCAAGGCCTTCCAGAAGAATCTGTCTAAAAAAAAAAAAAAAATAAGTTACACCAATATGTGTATATAATGTACTTCCTCTTTGTTGACTCTCCCATTTCTTTTGCATGCAGATCATGCAAAGTAAATTTTACGAAGCTCTGTTATTTCTATTTTGGTGCCTTTCTTATTCTACTTATAAACTTTCAAATTTATTTTGTTATTCTCCTCCCTTGAACTTGATATTTTTTAATTTATCATTCAGTGTTCGATATTCGTGTTTGAGATTCCAGTTAATTTAAATTCACTTAAAATCCTTTAAAGGAAAGCAACTGCCTACAAGCGGTTAATTTAAATCACTTAAAATCCTTTAAAGGAGAGCAACTCCCTACAAGCGAACTACATTAACATTTGTGGGTGCCCAAGTACCCATTATTTATGACCAAATACGTTGTATACCATATATGAAACCAGTAAAATCAGACTTTTGGATTCATTAATGAGAAATTTACATCCTATGTCAATTAGGATAGCAATGCTATCAGAATTGACCCATTTTGCTAAATCTTTCAAAAAATGACCCACTCCCTCCTCCTCCCTCTCTCTCTCTGCACTCACTCCCACCTTCATCACCGTCACTGCTCCACCATGACCCCTCCCTCACTGCTTCGCTCCTCTTTTGTCTTCCCCATTTCCCCGGTCACGTTTCTTCTGTACTCTTTGTGTTTCAGGTCTAATTTCGGCGAAGCAAGCTATCTCCGGCCAAACAACGCCCAACGATCTGACCGGATTCGCGGTGTATTGTTACAAATCTGACCGAATTCTCTTTTTAACGCTGTCACCGGAGACGTTTTGTTTTTATTTAAATGTTAATTGTATTGTTAAAGATCTGACCAGATTCGCGTTTTTCTGGCGACCTCCATGAACGTCGGCGAGTGCCCTTGTGTTTTTATATATTTATACATGTTTACTGGTTTTGCCCCATCTCCGATAAATATTTACGGCGGTGGTGGAGTAGCCTGTGGTGGAGCGCACGTGACGGCGATGGGGTCATCGGTGGTGGTTGAGGTTGGCGATGGAAAAATTGGGGTGGGGGGGGGGGGGTAGGGGTAGTGGGTGTATGATATTGTATAATAGTATATATGGGTGCATATGGTGGTATATGAGTGTATATGGTGTTTATGTATATGGGTTTATGGGTGTATATGGGTTATAATATTGTATATGTGTGTATATGGGTTATAATATTGTTTATGGGTGTATATGGGTATATGGATTATAATATTGTATATGGGTGTATATGAGTATATATGGGTTAAAGCTTTACAATGTAAGTTTCGAACTATTTTTTTGCAATGTAAGTGACCAAATTGTATATTTATGAAATTTCCCCTTTATTAATCACCCAATTATCTCATGAACTATAGTAGATATCTTACATATTAGAGGTAATTGAACAGTCATGATTTTAAACTTTTGTGTCCGCTACTGCTCTCTATTTGAATTTTTTCGATAAACAATTCATTCCACCACAAGCCTAAATGGTGAACTCGATTTATTAAAGAAAAATTAGAGATATGAGTTGGTTAACATGATTTGTGGGAAGAATATGAAGAGGACAATATATAGGACACAGCAATTCTTGTTTTGTCGAAATGGTAAATAAAACCATAAGACTAGAAAATTATTCATACATAACCTTTTATGATAGTTTGAAGTTTATGATAGTTTGAGCACCATTTTTGAAGTAAAATTATCAACAAAACAAAAGCATGACATATTAAATGGAGAATACGTATTATATTTCCTCTTCGAAGAAAAAAATCAAAGAATTCATTTTTACTTGTTTTATACAGCTTTTTTCTATTTGTTATACAAAACTACTCCCTCTGTTCACTTTTAGTTGTCCACTTTGGACTTTTCACGCTGTTTAAGAAATAATAAATGAAGTGCATAATTTAGCAATGTACCCATATTAATTAGTGCATATTTTTATTGGATTTGAAACATGATTTGAAGTGAGTAATTAATACTATGGGTAAAATAAGAAAAACTAAATTATCTTATCTTGATATGCTAAAAGTGACAAGTAAAAGTGAAAATCTATTTTTGGAATACTGGACAAGTAAAAGTGAACGGGGGAGTATATAATAAAGGAAAAAACAAGCTGATCCGGTTGTTCCTTCACCAAATATGAGGTAATTCTAAAGAATTAGAAGACCTAAAGAGTTTACATTTTGCCGTGTCATTAATTATAGTGTGTTCAATATTGTTCATTTTTATTTGTCAAAGAACTTATTTGATCGCTTGGGTTACTCGAGAGAAGACTTTTCCAGATTCCACTTTTTCCTTTTCTGGCTCCGATTTTGTGTAACCTCAATTATGAACATTTTGAATTTAAAAAAAGAAAGATATATCTCATTCAAATTTCACACTGAGCTTTTCATGCCCTGCCCCAAACTGTAGGTTAAGAAGTTAAAATAGTAACTTCTTACACATTTAGAAGAAACGAAAAAATAAATCAAATTTATAAAACTATGGCCCTCAATCGAACTATATATAGCTCCATAAAAACAAGAAAAAATCACATCAAAAGATAAATTTGGTTAGTTAAATGAGTTGTTTAACAAATGTTAGAGAACTGCATAAAACTGTCAAAATCTTAGACTGCCATAAAATAAAGAAGAGTGTACTATGACATGTTAGAATATTACTCCTAACATTTTCCCACAACTTTCTAAAGTAGGTTTTGTCAGTAATTACTACACTAAACTAAACAAAGTGGTCGAAGGATTAAATATTCTACTCTTTAATTATTCTATTATTTCTGGATTCATTTATTTAATTTCAACTATGAGACAAGAAATAAAAGAAGTCAACTATTAGCAGGCATAAGGTAGAATTTCATGAATTTCGATGCATAGAGCACCGTAGTTTCTGAAGAATGGATACGCTGTTTTAATACGAATCTCGTACTTTGCCTTGTCGACTAAAATAAATTTATTCAATTCTTATAAAATCTTTCACGCACTCCTTTTAATTTGTCTAGTATTAAAATTAATTTTATTTTATTTTTTACTTATTTAACTTTAGTGAATTAACTTTAATTTTGAGCCGAGGGTCTATCATAAACAACCTCTCTATTCCACAAAGATAGAAGTAAAGTCAGCGTACATCATACCTTCCCCAAATTCCACTTGTGGGATTACACTAAGCATGTTATTGTTGTTGTAACGAATTAAGTAAGAATTAATGTTTATTAAATTTTACCATAATCGTCAAGTAATTTTTCTCAAACTAATAGAAGTACTTATAATCATTTTAAGAAGCTCATTAATGAAGAGAATTTAATGAAATAAACACTTAGTTAATGTATATCTTAAGTGGAGTATAAAATGCAAAGGCGAACAAGTAAAAGGAAACACAGTGTATTAACTCTGCATATTAAAAAGTTAATTTATAACAAAATATTTTATGTTTTAGGTTTCTAAAACATCACATGTTACATTATTAATGTGAAATTTACCTTTGTTGTTTCAATCAGTGCAGGCTTAATCAAGTCAGATAGCATTTAATTAATGAGAGATAGTTTAGATGAATTGGAGGGAATAATTAATCAACTGATCGAAAGCATATTTTGCAAGTGCTAATGGACCTTGTCGTGCAGCTCAATCTCTTTTGGAAATTGGAAACTAAAAGATAGGATCAATTTTCAGAACATCAAACTCATTAATTAGCACAGATTTCAGTCACTGACATAAGTAATTTGGTTATTAATGTGGTGGCATCGGATCCCAAATCATTAATGCCCCAGTCTAAAATCTTCGAACCTATCCTTTTTTATTGTATTGGGATCATGTCGTCGATTACTTCCTCCGATTCAAAATAATTGAGGTTTTAGATTTGGACATATGGATTAAGAAATTCACTTGCTCCTAAAAATTAAAAGTATTGACTAAAATACCCTTAGTTAAGAGGGGATTTGAAACAATAACAAGCATTAAATTTGTTTATTGAATTAAGAATGTGTCAAGGGTAAATTTGAAAAAAAAAAAAAAAAAAAAAAAAAACCTTCTTGATAGACTAAAACCTCAATTACTTTGGATCAAATTTTAGAGGCTAAATCCTCAATTATTTTGGACTGGAGGGAGTTATTAAGAAGGAATATAGTGAGACCACAGATTAATCTGGCGCCTAAACAGCTTAAGCAGGCGGATTTGACATAAATTTAAGGATTTTCCACTCGAGTTTTTTACAGCTCCTAAAAAATATAGGTGAAATATCACCTATTTTTAGGACCATAAGGAGGTTTATATGTAGTCAAGTTCGTCCTGATATATGCAAGTAATTGTACACTCTAACAATCACCTGAGAGTAGTCATGCAAGTAGATAGTCCATTTGTAGTCTACAAGTGTATACTAACCTTGAGAAAAAGATACATGGATGATGGATAGTATTTTAAAAGATTCTTTTTTATAGTAGTTCATATTTATCTCTTTTAAACTCTGAATTTATCTTATTCTTTTGTGTCTGCCGATTTCCATTTGTTCAATTGCGACATACCACCTTCATGAAGGTACAATGGCAACGTCTCTGCTAGACATGGTGTGTATGATTTATTAACTATTGCACTCTAGGGAATTATGACTTTCCTTACCTCTAAGTCAAGCTACAAAATAAGAAGTCAACTTGGAGGCCTCTTATGAAGCTTTTAAGGGCCGAGTTTGAGCTTTGTGAGTAGTCTGGTGCACGAAGCATCTCGCATTCATTCAGGGTTTGGAGAAGGATTAAAGCTAAGGGGATGTAATGCAGACAGTCTATCGTGACACAAGCAGCAGTGGTTGACCTATAGATCACACGAAAACAACTTTATTGTTGCCCCAAAGTTTCACTTTGAATTTAGGCTTTGTGATAGTAAATAAAAGCTTTATAGGATTGAAATCGATGATTTGAGCTTCTAAACTTCATTCTTCAGTGGGTTCTTAATACCTAACTGGTTATCTTTGGAAAAGGTTAAATAGGCATTCGCCTTTGCACCTTTATATATAATAAGATATAAGAAAATCAAATAGTTGTATATTGAATTAGTCAAATCGCTATAGCAACTCAGTGAATAGATTTTTAACATCATATACTCTTCATAGCAAACTTGATATACTAATAACCTACTATAACCAGTTAAATCGCATTGATAGTACAAAAGCCTTTTACACCATCAATGTATATAATTTAATTCTTTGGTTCAAAATCAACCAATTTGCTCTTATCATGCTATTGATTGGAGCCTATTAATCAAAGATATAGGTACATTAGCTTCTGGAGTGATTAGCTTTCATGTCATGTACCAGCAATAGTAAGATATTGCACAATCTGTAATTTTGAACTACTAATATCTACATAATACTCTGCAGAATAAGTCACTAAATTGAGCTCCTCAAAGAATAGTGACGAAAATTGTCATATATAAATTCAAGAAACTCCCCCGTATACCCACAATTACAATGGACTATACCCCAAAACTCATCAAAAGAGAACACATGAATTTCTCCTTATACACCCATAATAGTCAAAAGATTTAATTCTAACCCTCACCAATTCCTCTTGAAGCCAAATTACTGGCTGTGCACCTTTTGTTTTTACCCACGATTTCTTGCCAAAATCTTCTTTATTAATGTACATTTTACTAGAAATATACCCCCTTCCATTTTCCATATAGCTCAAAGCTATCCCAAAACCCGAAAGATTGAAATAGGATAAAAGAACAAAAGAGCAGGAAGAAAAGGCGTGTCTTAGGATCACCTAGGCTGTTGTCGTGCAGGAAATGATTGCACTGGCCTTAGATGTGGTCGAGGTCGAGGAGCAGGACTACCGAGGTACATTGTTTGTGATCGGCTAACCATGTCAACCATGGACGGTGTCTGGTAAGCCTGAATCAAGCTCGTACTATCAGTTGAATCGCCACGAGCTGTTGCCCTCTGCCATGAGTGGGAACTTAGTCCTGACAAAACATAAGCTCTACCCGATGTTTCATAAACTCGACGATTTGCCATCCTCTCTTGCATTTCTGTCAGCTCAGCATCCAATGCAAGACATAGCCTGTCTCCAGCTTGAGCTGACACGGTTTCCGATAACTTTATCCGGCAACGCTCGAGAACGGACACTGCAGCCCCTAAATCACCGTTTTCAGCTGCAGCTCTTGCTTCTGCCATCGCTTCCGCTGATCGAAGCCGGTTACGCTGCTTGTCAACTTCCATTGACACAACAAGTTGTCCAATTGTGTCGGGCCTCTCGATTTTGACTTCACGAACATCATCCAAGGTTACTAAATCTTTCGATAAAGGGTCTCTATATGTACACTTAAATTTTACGAGTGTCATATCGTTGCTTGACCTATTATCAGCAGGAATATCTATCATGACCAAGAAATCTCTTTCTTCATCTGCATATAAGTCTCCAACTTCAATATTGCCACTTCTGTTATCAGACGTTAAACTAGAATTATAACTTCCGGCTTTTATCGAACTGAGACGTAAAACAGGATGAACGCATTCAGCTTCCACACGCAATTCCTGGACCACCACACTTAGGAGGCCGCCAATGCACTGAGCAAAAGCATCTTGAATAACGCTTTCAGCTTCTATGAAGGAAAAGGTTCCGCCTGAAGCTTCTGAGATTGAGTGCATTGACACTGCATCATGGTCAGCACCGAAACCAAACGCATGCACCGGAATATGGAGACCTGAAGCTGCATTAATACGCTGCATGGAAACAGGAAGTAATGAACGGTAATTAATCTGTGTAGCGGCCACGCTAGGACTGTTAACGGTATACGTGTCTTGTCCATCAGACAACAATATTATGCTGCTGACGGGATTCTTCCACTTCCGCTCAGTCATGATCTTGGCACTCTTCTTTAGGGCCTCAGCGATGTTTGTCCCACCATTGGAACTGAGTGAATTCACAGCTTGTAGTGCTTCTTGCTTACCAGTATCACTCATCCTACGAAGAGGAAAGAGACGACGAGCAGTAGAAGAGAAGGCAATGACAGAAAGCCTGTCAGCAGGGCCTAGGTTTTGAATCACAAACCCCATTGCTCTCTTTAGCAAAGCAAGCTTTGTACCAGCCATGCTTCCGCTAACATCAAGAACAGTCACAAGGTCAACCGGAGCTCGGGAACTCTGACCAGCGTGCGGGGCTTTGAGATGCACCAAAACAGCAAAGTTTTTGTGAGATGCTGATTTTGAAACAGCAGAGATTTCCGGCCATGTTTTCACTTCTATTGCCCCTACGGAATGATGATTACCCACATCGGTTGATGAGTTTTTGTGGCTGCTGAAGGATTGGTGATCGACAACTTCATCATCATCAAAAACACCTGGCTCCGCAGTTTGGAAAAGTGTAGAAATGTTGCGATTGGTGTCCAATCGAGCAGGAGGGATCCGTCTTACAACTGTCATCCAGGCATCATCTTCAGACATATGTACATGTCCGTTCCGAGACCTTGGGTGTGATATATTATCAGTAAGAGGACTCTGAAAGGGTATTTCTTTCCATTTTGCTCTGCAAACTGGACAAATTTGGTTCCCGTGCTTTACATTCGAAGTGATACAGTTGAAATGGAATGAATGTGAGCATTCTGCTGTAAAAATTGCATGACCTTGGCCTGCTTTCATGCTCATCAAACATATTGCACACGTACTCTGCAATGCAGAAAATAAGTTGAGTATTAAAACCCATGACTCTTCTGAAAGAACAATCTAACATGAACATATCTTAAAATACTTCGAGAAAACGGATGTCTGAAAGCCCTTCCAATGGCAAACAATTGTTCAATACAATTCCAGTAGTACAAAAAAGTAGCTTTCACATTCAAGTTTAAAAAATCCAACTTTGGTTCATCAGATTTTGTCACTCATTTCTTTATACCAAGAGATTAAATTACAAAAAGTTAACATCTTTGGATTTATTGCTGACAGGTTAATTCAATTTATTTGTAATTCTCAGTAGTCCAACAGCTTTTAAATTCTAGATTATGTTTTGCACATATCGAGCCCCAGGAACTGTTGGATCGCCATGAATTGGATAATTGCAATCTTTTTTTATTTTAGGTTCAAACCCCAGTGAAGGCAAAAATACTACTGTAGTTGATTTTTCTCATATGTCCAAGCCTTAGCGGACAAAGTTAGCAAGTATCCATGGAGCTAGTCCTGGTGAGTGCAAGACGCCACCATTAAAAAAATAAAAAGAGAGAGTAGTGTTCAGCTCACCTGCCACCTCCCCACCAGTTACGTATACTGGGAAAAAAAAAACTCATTTTTAATGACCTCAAAGGAAAAATAGTTACTTGGTAGGCCTATCTACAGAAGGCTACAGTTACATTGCCATCATACAGCTAAGATTGTCATTGTAAAGTGTGGCCCCCTTTTGTCTGCATGTCAACTACATTATCAAGACGGCCGCATAAAAAGATGAAACTGATGATGCCTACACCAATTACTTTCACAACTAATGGCTATTTAAGAATATTATAACATGTGCACACTGGTCTACCATTTAATAAAGTCAATATTTTGAGTAGTCAAATATCAAAGCACAGTGGTGGCCATATATTAAACTTTTGAAAAGTAGGTGCAAACCACAGAAATAGCTAAATACAGTGTTAAAATAATCAAAGATTCAAGAACCCCACGTATCAAAAGAAATAGAAATCATTGTTTCAGCCATTATTAAAATAAAAATCCATTCTTTTTTTGTTTTTTCAACTCTGAAATTGCTTTCTTGAAAGTACTTAATGGCAAGAAAGCTCTCAATCAATGGTGCCATGAAAAGGGGTGATAAGAAATGACCAAATGAGTAAATGTCATGTGTGTAAAAATAGTGTAGTTGCTGACCAAGCAAAGCACTTTACACCTCCAAGAAGAGTAAGTTAAAAAGAAATTAGTCTCTTGTTTCCTTTTTACAATGAAACCAGTGGACCACTATATAGGGGTCCACCCTTTCACAGATACCTATCTAACTTTATCCCCACCCAACATGGAGAATCTCAAAAACTACATTAGAATACAAGAGCATCACCATCTTTACACTAACACAAGTTTCTATATAGCAATAAGAACCACTTGAAAGGCAGGAAACAGGTCTTTCACATCTATGTCCCATTCCAGAATTTTTAGTTTACAGAGTTTTGGACCACAATGTTTTCTGCTTACTAAGTTTTGAATAGATTATTTCTACGTACTAAATGGATTTTTAACACAAATATAAAGTTTAAGCTAAAGTTAATGTATTCTGCGGAACACGCAACTACCACAGTGGCTCCATCTCTGACCCCATCTCATACCCATCTTATAACTTATTCTAAATTAGTAGAAAAGCAAAAGAAAGCCAAAACAACTTAAATGATCTCAATAAAGACAAATAAGAAACTTAAATGAGTTGAAAACCAGCTCCATTGAAGATTATTTCAGTTGAAAATTAGCTGGGGGAAAAGGAAAAAGATGGTATCTTTACTCTAGTTTCAATTGACACTGGGTCATTGTTATCAACTTTTACACTCAACCAAACATCAAGAAAATAATTCTAAAAGATAACTTGAGCCAAAGTTACTAGATTCTAGTGATCTTGTAACTACTATTGTGACTCCACCCTTTGACCCCAACTCATAGATGGCTTATAACTTATCCTCAATTAGTGGAAAAAGCAAAAGAAAACCAAAACCACTTAAATGATCCCATTAAGACAAATAAGAAACTTAAAGAGTTGAAAATTAGCTGGGAAAGGAAAAAGATGCATCTTATCTCTAGTTTCAGTTTACACTTGGTTATTGTTATCAACTGTTAATCCTCAAATATATCATCAGAATACTTTTAACACTCAACCAAACATCAAGAAAATAATCTAAAAATATAATTTCCTAAGCAAAAAAAATTCTAAATAAAACATCTTTCTCCACATGAAAGCATTCAATTTTCACTATTCAGAATATAATAATGGAGATTCCTGTTAGATGAATGAACCAGACACTAGCCCCAGCCCAAAAACAAAAACAAAGGCAAAAACACAGTGAAAAACATCAAATATAAACAAGAAATTCCCAGTTTAATTTTCTGTAAGAGTAATCCAAATAAACAAAAAATAATACTCCCTCTGTTTCAATTTATTTGTCAGGTTTTGACTTGACACGGGGTCTAACAAAATAGAGAAAACTTTTGAATCTTGTGATCTATATGTAGCATGTACCAAAATGACCATTAATTTTGTAGGCTAAACATAATACGTGAAAAGTTGAAATTAAGAGTTGTCACAAAAGAAAGAGTCATTCTTTCTTAAACGAACTAAATGAAAAATTAAGACAAACAAATTGAAACAGAGTGAGCAGATAACAACAAAAAACAGTGAAAATCAACAAATATAAACAAGAAATTACTAACCCAGTTTATTTTTCTATAAGTATAATCCAAATAAACAAAAACCAACAATAAAAATTGAATCTTTTTTAATTTTTTTTTTGTTAAACTTGGAAGATTTGGAGCTAAAAATCCAAATCAAAACAGTTAAAAACATCAAATATAAACAAGAAACTATTAACCCAGTTTAGTTTTCATTATGAGTAATCCAAATAAAAAAAAATATATAAAAACTTTGGAAAATAACTTCTTAAGAAAAAATATTTCCTACATAAAACATCTTTCTCCCCATGAAAGCACTCAATTTTCACTATTCAGAATATACCAAAAAAAGAGTGAAAAACATCAAATATAAACAGGAAATCATTAACCCACTTTAATTTTCACTAACACTAATCCAAAAAACAAAAATTACCAATAAAGTTTAAATCTTTTTTTAATTTTTTTTTCTAACCTTAGAAGATTTGGAGCTATGCTGTTTAGGCAAATCTCAAACCAAAAGAAGATGCAGTAGGTGTAGTAGGCATGTCCACGTGGCAGTGAAAATTCCCACGTGCACTCGTGAGAGATAAAAGAATGACACATTTCTATATTTAATAAGTATGAAGTTACAATATAACTTTAAACTGTCCATTTTATCCTCAAAGATAATTTATAGTAACTGCAGAAATATCCGTTTCAACGATCGTATTTCTTTCTTAAACTCTATGTCTAGTCAAATCGGTACCGAGCGAGCAATAGAGACTCTTGTTAGATGAACCAGATAACCAAAAACAAAAAAAACAGTTGAAGAAACATCACTAACACCATTTATTTTTCCATAAGAGTAATCCAAAGAACCAAAAAAAAATTGAATCATTTTTTTTTTTTTTTTTTACTAACCTTAGAAGATTTGTAGCTATGTTGTTTAGGCAATCTCAAACCAGATGAAGATGGAGTTGGTGTAGTAGGCATATCCACGTGGCAGTCGGAGTGCCTACGTGGACTGGTCGGAGACAACGAAACAACATCGGAAAACCTTTCTCCGGCCACCGTGGCCGGTGAATCTTCAAGTGTTTTTGGTACATATAAACACATATTTAAACCCAATGCTAACTTTGCTTTTCTCCATTTACTTCCCATATTATTATTTTTTGAAGAAAAAGAATATAACCCAAGATTGTAATGAGAAGAATTAATCAAGATTCATATAGACATATTAGAGAAAAGAAATGATGGAGAATAGAGTGATTTTTTGGTTCTTGTTTTTTGGTGTTCTTGATTGTAGTGTTATCTTTTACAATTTGGACAAAATAGGTTTTTATATGTAACATTGGTTACGTATACGTATTATGGTGGTGGACCCCACTTAAACCACCTCCCAAACACCCCACTCCCCCACACCCCACGCCTACTCTTCATTTTTACACATGCTTGATGCATTCTCTATTTTGACCTTTATTTTTGTTGTAATTTGAAATAAAGAAAAGTCCAAATTTACAACCTTGTGAAATGCTTCCGTCAAACATTGGAATTAAATTATGTTTTTATCATTATAAGATTGATTTAATCTAAGTATATCCTTCATAGCATGATATCTTTACAAAAATACACATATTTAATCCCAATGCGACAACAAACAAATTCAATATAATTTCATAAGTAGGTCTGAAAAGATAGTGTGTACGTAGGTCTTATACCCGATGCAAGCTTTGCTTTTCTACATTTACTCCCTATTTTTTCTCAAAAAAAAAAAAAAAACCCCCCAAGATTGTTGTAAGAACAATTAATCTAGCTAGACATATTAGAAAAAGATTTTGATAAAAGAATTGAAGTTTGTGAATTAGAAATGGGGTGTTTTGTGTTTGGTTTTTTTGGTTCTTGTTGGTGTTCTTGATTGTAGCGTTATCTTTTGAACACGGTATCCAATAGCTTTTAACAATTTGGACAAAACAGTTTTTATATGAAATATTTGTTACGTATATATATTATGGTGGCCCCCCTTTAACACCTCACCCCCTTTGATTTTTACACATGCTTGAAGTATTCTCAAATCACAATTTTGACCTTTTTTCAGATTTTAATTTTTAAATAGGAAAAGGTCCAAATTTACAACTTTGCGAAATGCTCCAAATGGACCATCCGTTAAAAATTGGGATTAAATATATTTTTATCGTTATAAAATTGATTTAAATATGTCATTATTCATTAACGATAAATTTTTCTGACACATAAGTTTCTTTTTAAGAGAGAAATAGTCAAATTTGCTCTTGAATTATGTAAGATGATCCAAATTTGTCTTCGAGCAACCGAATAAATGATTCCAGATTAGGATGGGTTCGGGAGCAATATGCCTGAAATCTTGCTTATATTATCGTGTAAAGATGAAAAAAATCTTAATGATATATCCTGCTATAACATATAAATAGATTTTATGATATAATTACATTAATGGTGTATATCACTTAAGGTCAATGCAGTAAGATGATGCATTATTGCTATTGGTTGAAACACTATCTTAATGATTCTATTTTACCTCTATCTCCTCAAAAATTCTATTTTTGGCTGTGAGTGCACTTATCCATGATGAATGGGTTAGTGAATAGTGAGAATATTGTTAAGGACAAAAGAAGGGTAAAATTGGATTTTAGAGAGTATGATGAGACCTTGGGATTGGTGGTTATGGGAGTGGGTCAAAGTTTTGTTTTGACCTTTGCCTTTGTTGAGATGTTTTTGGACTTTGTAGTAATAGTCATGGGTTTTATAAACTCCACTACTTTATGTCTTCAATATTTTATAGTAGTTGCCCTTAGTCTTAGGGCATAATTTCGGAATTTTGGCATTACACTACAGTTCATCAAACTTCATAATAAAAAAATAGTTTAATCTTTATTATAAATCTTTCCTTTACAATTGTAATGTTAGGATAAGTTTGTACGTACCTCGATTAATTTACGGGTTATAAATTACCTCCCAACTAGTTTATGGGGTACATACTATCTCACACCAACACCAAAAATCGAATAATTTTGTCTACCAAGGCTTGAATAAATTAGAAAAAATCACCTAAATTTTTGCTTTTAGACTTGAGACCTCATGATTCTCAATCCAATTCATTGATCACTAGGTCACACCTTTGAACGCTCTTATAACTTTTAATCAGTACGCAGTGGATAATCATTGTATAACAAAACAACATAGCCAATGAAATCCCGCAAGTGGAGTTTAGGGAGGGTAAAGTGTATGCAAACCTTGCCCCTACCTTGTTGAGGTAGAGAGGTTGTTTCCGAAAAATTCTTGACTCAAGTATCACATATCAAAGTAGTTAGAAAAAGATAATACAAAATTAAAGAGGACATAGCCAATAATATGAAAAGCATTGAAGACACGAATAACAACAGCTAAATAATGCGATAATCGAAGCACAAAAACTAAATGTAATAGCATGAATTGAAAGACAAGAAACTACTAGAATAATGCTACTGCTACAGTTATGAAAGGAAGAACAGCTAGACTGCTCCAAACTAACAATTTATATTAATCATATCAAAGTTGTTTTTAAATGCTTGGCTACGATTCAGCCATTTATATCAAAGGTCGTTGGTTATAGATCAGAATCAAAGTTGGTTTTAAATGCTTGGCTACAATTCAAAATCAAAAATTGCATTTTAGTTGCACATCAAATCGAAGTTAATAGGAAGATTAATAATAATGGCAACCATAATTATAAAGTGAGATCCAATTATTCATTTTTATCTTTATTTTGGCAAATCCCATAACCCACAAATGATATTTGTTTTTTTAGAATTGTCAAATATGTGAGTAACAAATACGGCTATCCATCAAGTAAATGAAAATGATGGTTTTTCGCAGTTTAGTGTTGATTTTGATTTGACGTTATAATGGTAGAAAGATACAATATCGTGTAATGACAAGAGACTTCTTTTTTATAATATCAACTTAGACGAATTCTTATTTGAGAAATTACGTACCTTGATAAAACTTCTTTAATTTGTTTAAGAAAGTTTCAATCTTTTCAACTTTTGCAATATTACAAAGAAAGACAAAACAAAAAGAAATCTATAAAGGGGATTAAAACACTAGAATGGTAGCTTTGGTTTCATCTTCAATATTTGGTGCACCAATTAAAGATGTAAAAGGTAAAAGTTAACCAAGAAGTTTATACATGTTGGTTGAGACTTTATTAATTAAGAGATTGCAAAAATGGAGATTGAACAACCTCCAACTCAACTAATTATAATAGGGAAAACTCTATTTGAAGCAATAGATATTGGTTTGATTCAACCCATATATATAAATTAGGTGAGATTTCACATTATTTGGTTTTTAAAATTTTCCAACCCTAGCTAGATATTACGAGATATTGTGATTTTTTTCCCATCTTGATATTAGATCAGGCCCCCCTCCATTTTTGTGGCCAAATGCAATATAAGCAATAAGATAAATTTGCTATAGCCCTGGGTATGAATTTTTTTTTTGATAGGGAGCACTTAACCCCCGAATGGACTCTATGCGGCGCGACTCCGATTATAGTCGGGCTCCAACACGGATGAGAAACCAAAAAAAATAAGATACATTTTCAACCATAACTTATATCGGAATAGTCACTGCTACTCATGCATTCAAAGGCTAAACTTGTATTTAAGTCGTATATTTTTGAACCATTGACTTATATTATGTTGCGTATAGGATAAGCAAACATCAGGCGTTTATACCAAACCAACTCAATTATTATGCTTAAGTGATTTAATGTTTGAAAATATGCACTAATATAATTAATGCTTAATGCATATGCAGCCCCCTAAACTTGTTCCTTTTTTCCATTTTGGCACCTCAACTAAAAGATTGTTCCTATTGAACCCCTGGATCGTCCTCAAGTGTGATCAAACCCCGTAAATCTGATTTTTATTTGAAGCAGAAACTAAATTGAGGAAATGAAGTTGGAGTAATATTTTAGACATGTAGTAAGTTATTCTTTAGGTCATGGAAGTGTCGGTTTCTGCTCTTCCATTGTTGCTTAATTAAAGCCTACTCTTTTTTTCCCTCTCAATTGCTGCTAATCTTAGCTAAAATATGGCATTATTAAATTAGAATATATATTATCATATTGCTACATTAAAGATGGAATAACTCGAAATATTTGTAAAGTTGGATTGATAGTACATTTCGAGGCCCGTGTCCTTAGAAGTAAATGTCCAAAACAAACAACACTTAACAGGTGTCTTTCATTTCTTGTCCTAAAATGAAAAAAAAAAAGACAAGCTTATGGGGCCGCATATGCATTAAGCCTATAATTAATCATGATTAAATAATAGAAGTCATGTGTGTATAAAAGCATGTTATCCATATATTCATTTATGTAAACACCCGATACGGATAAGCTCTTACTTGTAATTACCCCAAAGCTAGATTTTGATTTGGCCCTTACAATTTTTGTTAAACTCCAAACTATTATTCAAATAGCAAGTTATTTAAGGTAAAAACGAAAGGTTAATAAATAAAAAATTAAGAGAGAGAGAGAGAGAGAGAGATACAGACAGAGCTATACCTCCACCATCTTTAATTTTTTGTCTTTGTATCTTTTTTGTTTCATTTTATCCCCTTAGCTAAGGTCAATTTTTATCCCAAAAGAAAGACATAGTTTTCGTTGAAAATGACAATACATTATTATTAGTACTAAGTTGAATGATGTCTTTTTCAGTTATGGAAATTGCAATTTTTGGAATGAATGGAAGGCATAATTCTACTTTATTTTTTATTTTTTCACTCAATGTCCGATATTAGTTTTGAAGCTTCTACTAATTTGAATTCGCATGATATAACGCTCATTAAAGGAAAATCGTTCTTTATCATTTTTTTCTATCTGCACAATTCGAACCCAAAACCCCCTATTATTAAGGGAGGAAAAATCTTATGCATTCCATCACAATCCTCAACATGGGAAGGAATTAGACATAGTTACTTCCACTATCTTATGGCTAAGGGCTAAGGCAAAAAGAGCATCACTAAATTCATGTTTGTTTAATGATTTAGAACCATTGAGAAATTGACTAATTTTTATTTAGCTAAAGGGATTATCTTAAAGTCACTTTCAGAAATACTTCAACCAATATATATAATGTCTCTCTCAATAATAATATGTGCTAAGTTTCTAGTTTGACCTCTAATGGTGCATGACAGCTGGTAATACATCATTTGATGGAAACTATAATGAGTAAATTCACTTTGATCCCTCAATTTTATGTGGTTCCTAATCAAATAACTCATATATATACAACTCGGACCCTGTACAGTATCATTTATTACATGTGGATTAAACATAAATTTTATTATAAAAATTATAATCAACCTATTATATTAGGTCAGACGACACGTGTAAAAATACTAATCGTTACAGTATTACTGTATAAAATTAGAATTAGGGTATATATATATATATATATATATATATATATATATATATATTGCCACGCGAAACATGCGAAAGAAATTAAAACTCTACTAAAACTGAGATGAATTGTCAAGAAGAGTTAATTCCTTGGATGGTCACCTAAATTTAGAGAGTTTCCTATAAAAGTCACTTTTATTTCATTTAAGACAATAAAGTCATTCAAGTATCACTATTTTCCTCAAAAAATACTAAACACCTCAAAAGCCTCCTTCTCTCCTAGTTGACATGCCACGTCATTAGGGCCCCATATTTTTAATAATAGACTTATTTAACTCATCAAACTCATTTAATCAAATTCATATTTTATATCTAATCAAATATGACTCGGTTAAAAAGTTGCAAAGGAACAATGTAATCTAAATGAATTAGAATTAAAAGAGAGAATTTTTTTAAAATCTATAGATAAGTATTAAAATATAAAAAAAATTGTTTAGAGCTTTAGTTTAATATATTGCTAGGTATTAACATGATTAACATGACAAGTTGGAATATCTATATCATAACATGAAATTAATTAAGAATATATTATATTTCATATAAGAGTAATAATATAATATTTCAAAATAAAAAATAAGAGTTATAATATAATATTTTAAAATAAGTATTATAGTAATGAAAATCTATATCTTTTGCATGAGAAATAAAAATACATCGATGGTATGAAAATGAAAAGGCCAAAAATTGCACACTACATATATAAAAATAGATAGCTAAAAATAAAGAGAGAAATTTACACTAACTTTATTTTTTAAATATTCGATTTAATTAGATTTTTTTAATGTTAAACGAATATGAATGTAATTTTTGTGTTATCTGTGTAATTATATTTTAATGTGGAAAGAATATGTTGTTTAATGAGGAAAAAAATATGTTATTTAAAAAAACTTGAATTTGAATAGAAATATTAAATTAATTACTTGAACTTTAATTTAAATTGAAAGATAATATATTTGAATTGAGATTAAAAAGAATTTAGATTTGAAAAAATGGCTTAATAAAAAGTATGGTTTGATTCTTTTGCCGCTTTTTAACCATGTGAGATTTAATTGGGTATAAAATATGAATTTGATTAAATGAGTTTAATGAGTTAAATATGTCAATTATTAAAAATACAAAAATGAGGCTTTAGTGACATGGCATGCCAACTAGAAGAGAATGGGGCTTTTGAGGTGTTTAAGTACTTTTTAAGGAACATAGTAATACTTGAGTGACCTTATTGTTTTAAATGAAACAAAAGTGACTTTTATAGGAAATTTTCTAAACTTGGGTGACCATCGAAGGAATTAACTCTTGTCAAGAACATAAAGGAGATAGGACGGGCAGTTGGTCAGATCTAGTATGGATCTTTATCGAATAAGGTGTTTTAAGACTCAAAAAAACTGAAAGTTTCATAAATTACCACTTTTCGGCATTTGTAATTGAAATAATAGTCACTGTTTTGAAATTTCAAAATCAACAAGTAAAACTTCAGAATATTGTCTTGAAGTTTCACTTATAAATTTCAAAATTATCTTCAAGTTTCACTTGTAAATTTTAAAACAACGTGGTAAAGACTATTTCTCAAACTCTTTAACAATTGCCAAACTACTCCTAGTCAAGTACCATTCAAATTGTGAAACAAAAGGGACAAAAAGAATTAGCTAATTCACAAGCTAGCTAAGAGATGGGAATATCAAGGCAAAAATATGCAATAAGTAAAAAAGGGAACAGCAGAATGCTTGAAACAAGAAACTTGTGAGGCTATTAAATGCCAAAAAATCTCTTGTTTAATTTGTAGGGGTCACAGCAATAATGTAGAGGTCAATATCTCATAAGTGAGGCCACAGGTTTTCTGCTTTTAATTAGAACTTTCACCAACTTGTATCTATATTTACAATGTATGATCATACGCTATTTTTGATTTTGACTTTGTGGGGGACTATAGTTCATAAATCAAGGGACAACTTTTTGCTTGCAGTAAATACAATGTTAATTCATATACCAAGTGGATCTTTATGTTTTATAGTAGTAGTAGATTCTTGATCAATGTCTCATACCTATGTCGGCGTCACTCACACATTGTAGCCCATAATATTATATCGTACGGGAAAAAACTTACCCGTACTTAACGTTTACATCAGACCAATACATCTTTACCATAGTTAAGTGATAAATGAGGTAAAAATATAGTGTTATCTACCATAGTTAGGTGATAAAGTGTATGCAAAAGATACATGTCATATTATTACCTACCGTATACTAGTGGATCTCCAAATGTGGTAGTGGCGTGGTTTGTATCCTTTTGCCCTTGACCAGAGTTAATGAAGCCGTTTTTAGCAGAGAGCGGTTTTACCTTCTAGTTGCTTATCAGAAAGTTCCAAAATCAGTTATATTATGCTACTTGAAAATGAGATTTGATTATTTTAATTAAGAATTTAAGTTATACATATTAACAAAGTAAAGTTATTTTGTATCCTCAGTACATTTAACAGATTATAACCATTTTATGTTCCTTGCTACAAGTTAGCATAACGTGATAGTATACAAATTATTTATATAAGTCTACTAAAAGTAGTTAGAGACATCAATTAATTAGAGCTTGTTTGCCAACAAAAGCAAACTAATTAAACTATGCTTTAATGTTTTGACTTTGTCCCATAAAGCCTTGCATAAAAGTGAAGGCTTTATCCCACTAACGCATTTGAATAAGTCATTTTTTATTAAGTAATTTAAAAGTCTCTCGATTAAGTATTAAATTTAGTAGCATATCTCAAAACAAATACTCCAATTTATAAAAGAACCAATTCTCTTTTGTCACCATAACAACCACAAATATGGAAAAAAAACATATTGTCTTTGTAAATTATGGTAGTGGAACCTTCAAAATGTTAACATTGATTTATTCCTCTTTTATTCAATTTTTTTTTTTTATTATTCAATTTAGAATCTTCTTATACCTCAAATTTGACAAAATTAATTGTCGTATACTTGTCAACATGGTGACAATTTGTTTTACAAACTATGGAAAAACTCATATTTCACATAGTTTATTTGGGGATGATACAGTTTATTGAGATTATCCTCTAGCTATGCTTTCTTACTTTATTGCTACGACTATTTGGGAATTGATATACTCTCAGATTAATTCTGACAGGTAGGAAACTATGCACCTTCGATTTTAATTCAATATAACAATAATATCTTCTTTCCAGCAAATTAAATAAAAATGATCTCATAAATATATTTTTCAGTATTGTGACTTAAAAAAAAAAAAACTCAAATTTTGAGAAATAAAAACATAAGTTTCAAGTTAGGTAGGGACTCTACACCAAACTTTTTCAAAAGTGAACTTGAAGATGTTATTATTCAAAAGACAAGAGTGACAGCCTTTTTTGTGACCTAAAAATTGAACTTTCCTATAAGTTTTCAAGTTCCAATGCAACCAATACCTATAGTAGTTATTATGGTAGGAAAGAAATTGGCATCTTTAATATTCAACCAAAGAATTCAACTATGAATCTATGAGGAAGAGGAAAAGAGTAATACACACAGGCTGTCATACATTTGCACTATAAGTGGGCAAAATTATCGGTGAATGTTGAACCATGACGTTGGATGTGTATAAAGATTGGCTCCATTCCCATTATTGAATGAAAAAAAAATGGATAATTTTCAAATTCTTTTAAGTATCGCTGAGATTATATATTAAGGTTGAGTTTAAATGAAGAAATATGATCAGTGAGAATTTATATTGCCGATTCTAACTTGTGTGGAATTGAAGCTAGCGTGGTTATTGTTTGAGATTATATATACTAATAATGTTGATGATCAGAGCTGAATTTGAGCTGCTAACGAAATGTATGTCAGGGAAAAAGGAAGGGGGGTGATCCACTTGCCGACCAAGAGTTTAGTGTGTCGTCGTAATAGTTAACCTGTTATAACAAGTCAAGATGATGTAAGTGTACAATTTTTTTTTTACTGTCAATATATATAAATTAAACTCAATAATTTATAAAGCACTAAACAAGCAAGTCAAGTACGACACGGACTTAAGAATAACAACAAAACAATTACAAATGAATCTCCTTAAATGTAAGGTTAACCTGCATGAACATTCAGTATACTAAAGTTTGAGCATTTGAACAATATAAATACATCATGGTTGCCTCATTATACAAGTCCAAAGAAAATTAAATTTTGGAGCAAAAAGTGAATGCGGTGGTACCCCATAAATATTTATTCTTGAAAGAGCTCATTGGAAGTAGACAGAAATTGCTGATTGTGGATCACAACTGCCACCACTAAAATTATATGACTTCACTGTGACAATATTTGTTCTTTTTTCTTTTTTTATTCAATGTTTGGTGGTTTTTTATCAATTCACCACTTCAAAATTGAATTTTTTATGTTCTAATTTAAGTAATATAATAATTAAAAAAAATGTAAGTAGACGAGGGGCTGATGTAGCCAAGTGAATGATGATGAAAGAAAAGCAGGTACAAGGTCGGTTTGTATTTTTAGTAGGCGGTTCGAAGATATTTCATTGAATTTTTTAAAAAAATATTTGAAGTAAAAGATGAAAAATATATTGTTAGATATTAAATTCTATATAATAATCATATCTTATATTTGTAAGCGTTCAACAATTAAGGCTCCATTTGGGGAATTTCCAGTATGCCGAGATTAAGAAACCTTAATAAATTTATATTCAACAAGTGGAATAGTCGTAAAAAATTTAGTAGACTCAGTTGAAAACTCTAATAAGATATATTCTTTTTTCTTACTCCCTCCATCTCAATTTACGTGATGTATTTTGACTTGACATGGAGTTTAAGAAATAAAGAAAAACTTTTAAATCTTGTGATCTAAAACAAGCCAAAGATATTTGTGTGGTTGTAAATCATCTTGTTAAGCGTAAAAGGTTAAGTTTAAAGTTAAATTGTTACCAAATAAGGTTGGTTTGTATTTTTAGTTGGTGGCGCGACAATATTTAGTTGAATTTGAAAGGAAAAACAATATTTGAAGTTAAATTTATAAAAAATGATCATATATTGTCTGATACTAAAAAAATTTTAATGTAATAATCAGATCTTAGATTTTTAAACGTTCAAGAATTAAGGCTCCATATGGGGAGTTACCAGTGTATACCGAATTTGAGAACCGTTAACAATAAATTTATATTCAACAAGTGGAATCGTCGTACAAAATTTAGTAGACTCAGTTGAAAACTTGGACTATTAATACTAAGATATAGGAGTATTCTTTTTTCTTATTTTTTTTTAAAAGAAGTACAACTCGTGGGATCATGCAAGGAAAATACGGTGGTCAAAAGTTCTTTTTCTTTTTCCGACAAAAAACCTTACAAGTAGGGAAACTTCTTAACTCAAATTCTAGTTAAAATCGCTGAAAAGTACTTGTACAAGAACTACAAGGTTACAAAGGTTGATCTAATATCACCATAGACTCAGCATTTGTACTACTACTATAAAATAAGAAAGTGATCTCAAGCATTGGTGGACAAAGTTAATACATGTACAGGTGCGAGTTAGTAGATATCCCGTGAATTAGTCAGAGGCACAAGCAAACTGATTCGGACACTACGATTATCTCGCTCTTGCATATATGAAAGAAGGAAGAACAATATTTCTCTCTATTGCATGATCACATTAGTGACATATTTTTTATGCCTAAACGTTTATTCAAATAGTGATCGTTACCCTTCTACCACGAAGGAATTAACGATTTATAATAAAACCAAGCTGCCTGTTACTAACAATAAACATGGTGAAATAAACTTAGATTAGGAATGTACTATTTTAGGTTGTCATCGCATCACATCTTAGTTATTAAGGAGCATCAAAGGGTTTGTAAAGATTTTGGATCCACCAATCCATTCCTTTTGACTCTAATACTCAGATTCTTTCGCATTGTACCTTCATGTACATTAGACAAAAAAAAAAAATGCATACATAGGAGTACATATTTAAGCTTATAAATAAACAAATAAATAAATACAAGTGTATCACTCTTAACAGTTTAAATAAGATGGACCTCACTTCAACAATAATCATCGTCAAAACATTATGACGTCTTTTCGAGGTTTATAATGGGGGGTGAGGGGGTAGGGGTGGGGGGGGGGGGGGAATTCAGTCATCTTTTAATATTTGTAATTGAGAAATAACCATTGTCTTAGAGTTTTTCAATTTCTATAAGGGAAACTTCAGGATAATAGCCTGGAGTTTCATTTGTAAAATCTGAAATTCTAATACAATTGCTATTCAAAAACGAGACAAAAAAATGACTAGTAAATGCTACTTACTACTGCTTTCTAATGCTCATCAACCATTAAAAAGTTTCAACAAATTAGAATTGATATTGTGGTTCATAACTTAAAGTGCACATCAGTTGATCAAAAAGTCTACTCCATTCAAGAATTGTTTGTTTAGGGGCAAAATACGTAGTTTCTAATAAGTAATAGGACATTTTTAGCACAAAGGAATACCAACTCAAGTTACTAGAACCTTAAGGAGTTGGCATCTTTTCACTTATAACCTTGAAAAATACCTAGAGCAAATGAAAGCTCATGCGTCAAACTTCAAGATGGTACAATGTATATAACAGTTTGGTCAAATTGAACTCTTTTTTGAATTTGGGGCAAATTGCAATTTGTTTTTTTAATTATATCTTGAAAACTACGTTTTCACATGCAGAGATAATTTTGGTCAAATCGTTGTTAAAGCCGGCACTTATATATGCTGACATTTTAGAATAGTATCCAAAGTAATGTCAGTCCAAACAACATATTCAAATCATTCTGCTTCAAGCAGTAGACCTTATTTTTTAATTTAAATTTCGTTATTTTCAATATCTATATGTTTAGATTAAACACAATGTCTTGCCACGATGAAAGTCATTTTCTACAAAAATTGTTTTCCATATAAATATTCTCCTATAACATGTTTTCAAGTGTTTAATTGGTGAATGAAAACTAATTCCTTAATAATATTAACAAATCGTATAATATTTTGATGAAAATTTGTCTATAAAAGATTCATAATATGTCCAAGTGTTGGTTGTGGAGCAAATGATACATGAAAGTAAAAGCCAAGATAATTGTAGGGAAAATGACTTCAGTCCTTTCTTTCCCTTTTGATGAAAAATATTTCCTGATAACCATACACCATAAAATAAATGTCTCATGGAAAACATTAACTTTCAAAAAATGACTTCTGTCATACCAGCACAAAAATTGACCTATACAGTTAGTGGAATTTGAGGAAAGAATATCACTGAGGCGGGATCATAGTATTTCCTCAAGTATTTAACAAAAAAAAGTGAGAGAGAGAAGAAAATGAGCTATTCGCGGTACTGAAACTAAGATGACTAGATTACTTCATTGAAAAAATTATAGAGACCTGTTTTCATGGTCGTAAACGTCTTTGTCTGTTAGTTTCTGCACAAGTGACACTGGAACCAAGCAAAAATCTCTTCTTTGTACATCAATTTCTTCCACCCTGCTATTCTGTTTACTTCATTCATAAATAATTCGCAAGGGAAATAACAATGACTTATGAATTATATCAGAAGATTAAACCAATTTTTACCTGTGAGCGAAAAAGGGAACTACTGTTGCTTCCCGTGTTACACAAGTCCTGCAGACACGTGAGTGAATCATGGAATGCACCCCCAAAAAACAAGAAACAAGAAAAACGCCTTTTTTACTTCAATGCAGTGAAACTGGTTCGAACCTGAATCTGATCTTTAAGAGCCTTGATAGAGTTATAAGTCTCACGGAGGACTGAAGCTGTGCCAACCTGCAATAGAATAACCTCTTTTTGAGCATTGGCTATACAACGTAATTAGAGAAAATGGTGAAGCTGGTCAGTCACGAAAAACTTAAGTATGCGCCTCACACAACTAGGGATAGTTGCGTGAGGCACCATTGTCTCACAAAAAAGTAGACCCACGTCTTACACTTTTGGGCCCACATTTTTGTGAGACAAAAAGGTGCCTCATACAACTAGTGTCAGTTGTCTGAGACACACAATAAAATATACTGCCAGTCACCAAAAATATATAAACGTTGAATGTTGCTTCTGGCAATTAATTACATTGCCATGAGGAGAAACTAGCTTTTGCAGAGCTACAATCTTGTCCGTTATGCCTTTCTGTTTCTTCTTTTTCCTCACAGGCACCTGCAACACAAGCAAGAACAACACCCTTCAGGAACTACTTAATTTGAGCTGCTGATAATGCCTCTTATCATCACGAATAATACAGGAAAAAGAGGAACTGTATAAGTGAACTGTAGATTTTCTTTTGATAGACAAGACTCAAAAGTGTACATTATTAAAAAATAAATTTACATGAGACCGCCAACGTGGGGATACTTCCTCCATTTGATTGCCCAAAAATATATTTCCGTATAAGCTACTTGCGAAAAAAGATCTCCTAGTTTGTCTTAGTTTCCTCTTACCTGTGAGATGTTCTTTCTCCTTAGGTGAACATAAATCTCTGATTCACAAACAATGGATGAAACAGTCTGAAAATGTTAGCAAAAGGGCATATCCAATCATGGTTCTAGATGAGAAGTATCTAAGTGTGGCATATCCAATCATGGATCTAGATGAGAAGTATCTAAGTGTTAGTTCTGTAATCAATAATTGACTGGCACTATCAATCCACTAAAACACTATTTAAAAGGCAGCGTATCACTTGTCCCAATGTTCTGTAGGATGTAACTGAATAATGCAAGGCATTGAAAAATATTCTCAAAAATATAAGAAACAAATGATACCTCGGAAGAAATACAAATTGCTGCATCCGGAGTTAGTGGTATAGTTAATGATATGTTCTCTCGTCTTTTGATACTTTAGCACCAAAACATACAGGTCCCAAGGATAACTTTTTCTGGTTCAAGTTCAGCAAACTACTTGAATAAGTAGGGAATGAAGGCAATTTGTGAGTTAATTGATCAATTTTTCTTCTCAAGTGGTATTTGTCTGAATGACAGGCCAATAAATGCCTGAATGGATGAACTGAAACTAGCTTACTTAAAGAGGAGGTTCCAACATTTAACATAATATTAGAAGAATATAGAAGGTCTTGGATATAAGATATAGTTAATGTTATGTCAAGATCGTTGGACAAACGACAAACGTAAATGTTTCATCAACTTTCGATTGCAGTCCCTAAGTGCCTTTATTTGGTGGTAGTGTAATTAGGAGAAGTGGATAGCTATTAATGCAAGAAGAGAATGGTAAAGAAAGTTGACAATAAAAGATGAATAATTACAATATGGTTCTATTTTATTAATGTTAAGAAAACCGATAGTGGAAACTCGATCTCATATCTATTGGACATGATATTGATATTGGTCTCACCAAAAGACGAGCAAGTTGAAATTTCATCAATCTATACTTACAAAAGAAAAAGAAGTGGCCAAGTTCATTTATGAACATCCTTGTTAGTTTTGGTCGTTACCAATTTCAAAAAAAACATCCTTGTTAGTTTTGATGATATTTTTCACAAATAATCACGAGCTTCTTTGTCCTACCGTCACTCTTTGCCACATAAAAGAGTACTATAAGATGGGGGTTGAGAAGTAAAATTTTGGGGAAAATGACTGAAATCCAGAATGAGTTGAAAAATAGGTAAAGGTGACGGTCAATCTTCTATTGGATCCATTATGGATGACTCTCCTATGTTGATCAATCTTTCAGCTCTTGGTGAGAAAGATTGAAGGTGGAAGATGGCAAAAGGCACAATGTGCTATACAATATCTTTTTGATGACAAAAAAAATTGGGTAGATCAGCCAAAGAGGATAGCCTTAACCGGATGTGTCTGATAACAGGTAAAGCCTGAAGGCTGTTCCCGTCCCTGTCGGGGGGGTGCCAACCATCCCTCCTTTCTACTCCTTTTTTTTTATAAAGAGAAAAAAGGGAAGTGATTGATACTCTGATCGGTTATTGCATTCATGTACGTTAATTATGATTTTCATTCTATAAATGCTGGAAAGATTTTGTATGTACATACAAAATCTTTCCAGCATTTAGAAAAATCCAAATGGGTATACTATAGAAGACCAAATGGGTAGGAACTAAGGCTAATGTTGTATGGGTGGAATGCGTGAGCCTACTAGGAGAGATAGGATTAGAAATGAAGATATTCGAGACAATGTGGGAGTGGCCGCGGTGGATGATAAGATGCGGGAAGCGAGGCTGAGATGATTCAAACATGTGCAGAGGAGAGGAGAGCCACAGATGCCCGGTGCGGAGGTGTGAGACATTGGCTATGGACGGTTTCAAGAAAGGTAGAGGTGGGCCAAAGAAATATTGGGGAGAGGTGATCAGACAGGACATGGTGAAGGTCCAGCTTACCGAGGACATGACCTTAGATAGGAGGCTATAGAGGACACGGATTAGGGTAGTAGATAGTTGTGTGTTGTCCTACTCATTCGTTCATACTAGTAGTCGTATTGTTACTTTTATAGTTTCTTGTCCTTCGATTTCTGCTACTTTCTGTTGTTTCTTGTATCTCGATTATTGTGTTGATTTGTAAAAGCTATTGCCTTTTTTCATATTGTCTATCATGCTTCTATAGTATTTTGCCATGACATTTTATACTGCTTTGAGTTGTTTGTTCTTGTGCGGAGGGTCTACCAGAAACAACCTCTCTACCTCCCAAGGTAGAGGTAAGGTCTGCGTACACTCTACCCTCCCCAGACCCCACTTTGTGGGATTACACTGCGTATGTTGTTGTGACGTACATGAATGCAATAATTGATCAGAGTATTATCATCGTACATGAATGCAATAATTGATCAGAGTATTATCATCGTACATGAATGCAATAATTGATCAGAGTATTATCAATCACTTCTTTTTTTCTCTTAAAATCTGCTTCAAGAAGGTGGGGAGGCCAAAAAATGTCATCCATATTATGCAGGAAGGCTCACATTTTTTGCTTATTATTCTCTTGCATTTTAAAATCCGCCTTACTCACCATTATGTATCTTTTATACCCTTCACCTTCGAAGTGAATTCGAACACTGACACAAGGATTTTCATTCCTTTTCCCTAACCAGTAGGGCGGAACTACCTTAATACTTCATAAAGTACGTTTCCTTTATCAGGGTGATTATAATGTTAAATCTTGCTTAAAATGGCTATATATCAAAGGGATTGATACTATTACTCGGGTTGGTCCGGTTATATTGGAGGTTAAAACTGCCACCGGAGCTTAGTTTGTTTGCTTGGAAGTGCTTAAACTAATACTCTGCCTACCTTATTTGGGTTATCTAAAGGGGGAATTAATATGACAATGCCATTTATGTGACTATCTTTTCTGGAACGTTAATACATCCTCTACCAAGTTGCATGCAGCAATACTCTAGCTTAGGATTTGATTTTTTCACTAGAAAATGGATAAAACATGCCCCTTACATGGAAAACATCGAACTTAGTCATCACAAGTTATATCCAGTATCTTGTGTTTTCAGGAGGAACGCAAACCAGACCACTTGGCTTTTTTCTGTCTATTCAGGAGAATTTACTTCTCTTAGGACTAGAAACTCATAAAATCTGGGGAACCCAGAGGAAAAAAATGGTAGAAGCAGAGGCAGCAGGATGGTGATACTAATGGACAAGGCAAAATTACGGAAGCAAAGAAAAGCTTTACAACCGCAGTGGCAGAGGAAGCTAAAGCATTAGCATAGTGGGCAACAAAGCCAAAGATCCAAATTCTGATTCAGCTAAAATCCTACTCTGGAACTGGAAGATACTTGGTCAATAGTAAAATACCATTAATTTTTGTTTCTACCTTCGAAGTGGTCTTGAAAGAAGGTTCAGTTAGTTCACATGCTCGCAAGACTAGATTTTTTAGATGACCGGTCTGGATAAGATTGGCATGTATGAAGAACATAAAATTGTAAGTACTTAATACGCATAACAGATGGTTACTGATGCTAATGATTCAGCATACTTCCTACGTTAAGGGTCTTTCTATTTTTAGCCAACTAGACTTCTTGGTTGAGCATGAGGCTCTCATAATGGAGGTCTCAGGTTCGAAACACCATGCCTACGAAAGTAGAGGATTTGCCTTCTGAGTCAAGCTCATTGCACAAGGCTTGCCTAGTGTGGGTTATCTCTCCTGTGTGGTTTGCGGACTATTACACAGGAGCGGGATTTACCCTGTGCGCACCCGAAGGGTAGCGGCTGCGGGTTCCCTTATCATTACAAAAAATACTTGTACTTTGGGTTTAGGCCCATGTTCATAAGATCCTGTAAATACTAATTGTCGTGTAATTTTTCTAAGTTCATATGAATGAAGATGGGAAAACCCTTGTGAGGTTGTAGGGTATCTAGTTCTACTTGTAGACTCATAGTTCTTCTAATTAAGGTATATTTAGTGGTAATTTCTTTCTTATTTAGCTTTAATGATTTAAGTTGTTTATTGGAATTCAAGACTCCAAAAAAGAAGCTCAAGCTATTGCTACAAATCAATAGGATGAAAAGCCAAATTCTCTAAAGTGAAAAATCAGCTCCAGAAAGGTTCAGGATCATGAGATAGTACACTTGCACATTTCAAAACTTACTTCTCCAGGAATAGATGAAATCATGCTTTGGTAGTGTCAAGGTACAACAAATTAAGCATGCTTAGACACAATCATAGCATCAGAAACATGGTATAATGCGAGAAATAAACATTCATGTGAAACCTAAACCATTATGCCAGAAATAAACATTCATGTGAAACCTAAACCAAGGAACGGATAATATTCCAATAATAAATTCAGACAGATAGATAGTTGGAGCAGATACAGCTGTCTTACTCATGAACCCTAAAAAATATAGAGCAGGGCGGAGAAGGGAGTTGCGTACCCAGATATTTCCCCAAAGCTTCCTCTCCAAAGGTTAAATTTGGTTAGACCTCTGTTACTGCCCTCTGATAGCTTTCTTTTCCACTCTGCTTTTTCCATATTTCTAAAAAGGAAGTTTCTACACTAACCGATACAAGAGCTGACCCACAAATACACACGCAAATCCACTTTCACTATCAATACTTCAGTCATCATCGGACAGACAAACAACGCCACTTACATTAGTAGCTGTCTCTGAAGAGAGAGAACCTCTCTGTACACTGCCCATTGAATGAAAATCAGATAGATCTAATGAACCAAAGTTGCAGCCAACATCTGGTAAAGGTGGCATAAAACTAGGCCTGTGTGCATGAGATCGATTCTCCATTGCTTGAAGCAATTCCCGTGCTGAGAGAGATGGATTCTGTATAGCAGGCAGTCCTCCACGTCCATGGTCCAATGACATATTCCCAGAATTAGAAAGATTTACAGGTACTTGTTGCACTATGGGTAGTTGCACTTGATTTTGTAATGTTGATTGTAGAGATGCAAGCTGCGGAAGTGAAGGTGATGATGCAGTTACGTAAACAGGTCGTGGATGACCTGGCATGCCATTTGGAAGGATTGATGAACTGCTAACAGGGATCGATGCGGGTCCCTTGAAACGCTGAAGATGAGGGGCTGGAGCACGAACTTCACCACCTAATCGATGATTACCCCTGGAAGGGGTAATTGCGCTAATGAAAGGCGGCCTGGTTACAGTTCCCGCAGAAAATGTTGTTGAACGAATAACAGCAGCAGGTTGGCTAGATAAAGATGAAACAGCAACAGATGCAGATCTTGATGTAGTCTCCCCTGAATGTACTGAACGATTAGCAACTGACGACGTTGAGACAGATGTCTGCTGGGCTCCCCCAGGTTGGCGAGCAGAGGACGAAGCACCGATTGGGGAAGATCTTAAACTCTGCTGCTGCCGTACCTGATGTAGATGTTGCATATAACCAGGAGGCGCAACTGGAACAAAACAAAATTTCATTGCTTAAAGAAAAGATAGATACTAAAATCAAGTTTTTCATGTCATGCTGATTGCTGAAAATTATACATGTGATGCACAATCCTTATAACCAAGTACACTGGTATACTATATAAGCAAATGGTATAGGCATATCTCAGGCACTAAAACAATACAACTTTTGGTAGGAGGTAAAATTTATCCTGATAAATTTAAAGTTTTGGGTTGTAGTTTGAGAATCCCAGGGTGGGATATCTCTGCAAGATATTTTAGAATCTAAAAGATGGTTCAAGACATTAAGCCTGACAGGTAGAGATCATGGTTCAGTCTAGGGGTGGCAAACTTTGCCCATGAAAACATGACCATAGAATTAGGTTCAAAAAAAAACAACCCGCCCATGGTTCATTAGGGGTCAAACTTTGCCCATGAAAAACATGAACACCCCCCCCCCCCCCCAGTTTAGCCCAACCCATTTCAGTCCATCAAAAAAAATTGGACTGATATGTAGGCCAAATTGACCCATGAGGAATCTTGTCAAAATATTTTCAAAAAGACATTTTTTATTTGATTTGTTATATATAGCCATATATTTTAAAAAAAAAAAAAATAGTTTTATTAGGTACTAAAAAATTATAAAAGAACCAAAGAAATTAAAACTTAGTAAGAATTAGACGGGTTGGGTTAAGACCCACTTTTTACCCATTTCAGCCCAATCCATTTCAACCCAAGTAACTTTTGTGCGGGTTATTAACTCATCCCATTTTGACCCGCCCAAATTCAGCCCAACACGCCCATTTGACACACTTAGTTCAGTCCAAGAATGGGACTTACTCAAAAGATTTAGGTACTGGATATGTTGAACAATATGTGTTACCTTTAGGGGCCACTAGAAATGTTGAAGTCAACAACACAGTTGCCCCATGTCATATTTAATGTCGGTAAACAGGAAATATCAACTAATGTTTAGGAACACATAACCAAAAATACTTAAATACCTTGTTGTAAACCTGGAAACCCAGGAAAGTTGGCATCCATGCATGTAAATCTGAAGGAATCAGCCAGAGCTTTATTCATGAGAATTTTGTGCTGATTCATATCAAGCTCCTTCTTCTTCAAAACATATGCTGCCTCAGCCTCCAGAAGCTTTACTTCATATTTCTGACGAATTGGTGCTATAACCTCCTCTATCTCCTTCTTGCACTCGGATCTCAAATGCAATTTCTGTTCAAAGAGAGGAAAACAAGTTAACAAAATGATGCGTGGAGTCCTGAGTGTATATATAATCATGAAGGATATTGGACACGAACCATATCCTCAAGGCCCTTTGTCACTTGTTCTTTTTCTTTATGTATTCTTTCCCATTCCATATGAAGAGGGTCAGCTTGGAAAGGAAAGGCTAAATTTTGAGTGGCCATCTGATGGGCAGGACGCACTGGCATGTTGCTAGATCCCTGAATAAAGGCAAAATTAGCTTGACTGGGAAGTTCAGCAGAACCCTGAACCACTGGAAACACAGTTTGAGTTTTCCGAGAACATGCACGCGGATCCGAAATGGATTGAGGATGCACTCTGCTGACTTCTGGTAAGATAGGTTGATTGCTGGTAACCCTTATGTCTGCCAGAACAGATGCACAAGGCTCCAGATTTTCCCCAGCTGGAGAAACAGCTTGATGTAAAGGTTCTGCTGGGGAGGATCCAGAGATTGGAATAGAGTTTCTTTCATCATGGGTTTGAGGTCCACACTCCCTGTGAGTATGGTGAGTGGCAATGGGAACACCATCACCTACTGTGAGCTGTTTCTCAAAACTGCCAGCTAAAATTGCTTCAGTTTGTGTTCCAATCTGGTTTTCACTAAGTGGCATATTGTTATCATGTGTTCCAAGATCTTCTGAAGACCGGGAACATTCATCTAAGTTTACCTGATCCAGTGGAAGTGAAAAACTATCAATAATAAATCAGTCTGGCTATATCCATAACTCAATAACAACAACATACCAAGTGTGATCCCACAAGTGGGGTCTGGGGAGGGTGGAGTGTATGCAGACCTTACCCCTACCTGAGGTAGAGAGATAGTTTCCGATAGACCCTCGGCTCAAGAAAAGCATTTTCGAAAAAAGGTTTGACAAACACAAGGGTAAAAAATAAAGTTGTGATGAAAACATCGAAGAAAAGAAAAGTATTGAAAGATCCTTCATCAAAAAAAATAAAAAAGTATTGACAGATATAGTAAAGATAACCAAAGTAAAAGAAACAACAATAGTAATAAATTGAAGAATACGATAACGATAGAATACTATTCATAACACTGATAAGAACAAGAGGGAGCAATTAAGGTGCTCTAAACTAGAACTCTGCTCTCCCACAGAAAAGAGAGAAATCGCTCGACTGCCTACTAACCTTCTATCCTAATACTAGACCTACATGCTCTCTTATTTAGGGTCATGTCCTCGATGAACTGGAGATGTGCTTGCACAACATGTACACGATTGTTGGCAGATATAAGTGAAAGGCGCCTGAGATAACACTAACTTAAAGGCGCCTGAGATAACACTAACTTACTTCACTGTTATGGAATATCCTCTATTTCAGACATTTTAACTTGCCCAGATAAACCCTTAAACTACTTGTGTCCAGATTTAGAACCTAAACAGACAACAGAATGAGCTAACACATGCATCATATAAACGTGCAAAACAAAAGCAAACATACTGGAGTTTGCGGCAAAGAACTAGCATCATCTGAAGAAGGGACTGCTGCTACACAAGGCAAGTCTGGTGGCAATTCCTCTGGAGTTCTTTGGTTTCCGTCAATGGAATTAACTTCGTCTCTCTGGTTTCCAACAGAACTATTTTCCAGCATATTATTTTCTGTAACCAATTCTTTAATAGTGTTATTTACTTCAGAAGTTTTATCAGGTCCAACAGCTTCATTAGGGGCAACTTCAGCTATTTCCAAACAGTCTCTACTTCTCTTGTCCAATGCAACTTCACCAGTATGTTCTTTGGGAGGCAGAGGAACCTTGCATGCTATTTCCTCTTCATTGCCACCTGAATTACCTGCTTCATAGGACTGCTTAACTGCAGAAACTGCTGCTCTCCCCATAGATGTGATCTCAGCTTGCTCTTCTGAAACTGAAGCTGCTAAAACATTAGTAGTTTGAACAGGAAGAACATGGCACACATCTGGAGAAGATGCAGGTGCATCAGATGCTTCCATGTCACCCCGCAACCCGGATACAGCATTTCCTGGACCATGTAACTCAACATAAAGTCCGCACACAGGGATAACAGTCTTAGGAATACTGTCAGAGACATTTAAATTTTCCTCATTCCTCATAGCAGAGTACTTAGCCTCAAGCTCTTTCAGTTGCTGGTCCTTTAGGCATGTGTGCTCTTCAATTTTCTTTGCAAACGTAATTTCTAATGCTTTTTGTCTATCATTTGTTGCTGCAGTCTCACCATGTATAGCGCGGAGAACAGCTATCTCCAGTCTGCACTCCTTCTCTAGCACTTCTTTTTTCTTCTCCCAGATTTTATGGAACTCCTCAATTTTCTCCTGTTCCTCTTGTTCCAGCATGGATATTCGTTTGCCATGTCCACGCTGAACCTCCTTAATGACCTTATCCCTAAGTTTTTCTGTAGGAGTCACACTGCCTTCTCCACCTAACTCTTTATCTTGTAACCTGTCTATGATATCAGTTTTCACAGCTTGTGATACGCTTCCCTTATATGGTTCTTCTCCAACAGATTTGAATGGTGATATAGAATATCTTGAAGAGCTTGAAGCATTACCATTTTGATCCAATTTCCGCAAAAACTTCTTCTTTAAGGAACGCATCTTCAGATATACATTATTTGCCTCTTCTTTAGTGCATCTGAACTGTAACTGCTGTTTTACGAGCAAGAATATATCGTCTTTGTCAATCTTTTCCTTTAAGATTGAAGCTGCGGTCCAAGACTGAAAAATTAAAGTAAATTAACATCAATGAGAACAGAACTATAGTAAAATTCACTAAATGAACATGTAAATTTAAGGCTACTTAAAGATATCTTAGGCTGCAAAGAGAGTCATGAACTGAGACAAATTCTTTTCCTCAAGCTCTCATAGACATGAACTACTTTACCATTAGAAAAAATTGAGCATGTTAAAACTTGTGACTTTCACAAGTGAACGATAATTTTTCTCTCTTTTCTTTTTCGTGAGAAAAGTTATGCCAGTATAAAAGCCCATTGTCGTGCAAAATAATACTTACTTTGTCCCAATTTATGTGGCGGTGTTTGGCTAGGCACAGAGTTTAAGAAAGAAAGATTTTTTAAACTTGTCGTCTAAAATAAGCCATAGATATTTGTGTGGCTATAAATCATCTCACTAGGGGTGAAATGAGAAGTTTAAAGTTACATTGTTTCTAAATAAGGAAGTATGACATTCTTTACGAGACAAACTAAAAAAGAAAGTATTGACACATAAATTGGGACAGAAGGAGCATTGGAATTAATCAATACCTACAGTTACTTGCATATACAACAACTACTCCTCAGTCCCAAACAAATTCGGTCGGGTATATGAATCCTCAATGACTATGTTTCCCATTTAAACTCATCTCAGGTCAAAAAACAACAATTTTACTACAACTAAGTCCCAAAAAAGTTGGGTCGGCAAACAAATTGACAAATAGATCAGTTTGAATGTTTTCTTTCAAGTTTGAAATTCTGTTGTAGCTAGATGAATAATAAAAAGATAGGCGAAATACGTTAGTGTATAATGGATAACATCATAACATTTCAGGTATTGTTTGAATACATTTGAACTTTTAGAAGTAATGTATAGAACAGGATGATACAAATCTTACCAAACATTTCGTACGTTCCAAAATGGCAAGTGTGAAGAGCAACCATTTATCAACATGAAGTGAAAATTTATTATAAATGACTGACAAATTGATCAGTTTGAATGTTTCCTATCAAGTTATAAACTTTTGGTTGAGCTAGAGATATAAAAAGGAAAAGCAGATAAATTAGTGATAGAGCCGAAACTCTTTGTTTAAAGTATTTCTTGAACTTATATTTCTTAAAGTAGTGACTAGTGAATTCTACAAATATTATTACTTGGAAAATCATAAAAATTCTCTTCAAATGTTCCAAAATGGACATTGTGTCAAAAATATTGGGACAGGAAAAGTTACAAATTATCAACACAAAGTAAAAAGTTATACATACAATTAAACATTTTAATCAGTTTTATGGTTTCCATATATTAGATATTTTAGTCTAAGCAGATGAATGGACACACCATCATTAATTTAAAATGAGGTATAATTATATAACGAAACAAGCTAGAAAGAGAAAAGACAGTTAAAGATCATCTGATCGTGACTTCAGGAACCCTTCAAGTAACAATTCTGCAGCCGAAAATTTAACAGTTGTCTCAACTTACATTTGTTACATATTTTCCAATGTAATGTGGTCACAACTCAAACACAAGGATGCATGAATGCTGATAACAAATAAAAAAAATTGAATACACATTAAGGGCCAATATGATATTCACCATTGAATGGATAAAATTATGATTTACATAACTAGTACTCCCTCCGGTCCAATTTTCTGTGACGGATTGGGCCCGAAGCTTAAGAAAAAAAGAAAAATATTTGAAACTTGTGCTTAAAAACAAACCATAGACATTTGTGTAGGTAAAAATCATCTCATTAAAGGTAAAATGCTAAGTTGCTCGGACTCTCCAAAAATGTTGCCGCGGCCGTGTCGGATCCTCCAAAATGAGAAAACACGCACCCGTGGGCATTTTTAAAGAGTCCAAGCAACATAGGTAAAATGAGAAGTTTAAAGTTAAAATGTTGCTAAATATAAAAAGTGTCATTCTTTTCAGCACAGACTAAAAAGGAAAGTGTGTCACATAATATAGAAAGGGAGTGTTACTGAAACATAAAAAGCACAGGCAAAGAGAAATTGGAAGTGGATGAGAAAAAGATACTAACCAGAGATATTTGGAAAGCCTGTAAAATAGTTTCAGGTTCCCTATTAACATGATGATTCTCCATAATATATTCCAGAAACTTTTCCGCTGTATGTTTGATAACTTCCTGCATTTAGATTTTAGAGCCATATCAACACGAAGGAAAAGACTGGGAGGTCATAACTAGGGTTGCCAATCCCTTGGTTATGAAAAAGGAGAACTTACAAGTTCGAAGTTGAGGGCAATCTTGCCAGAATACCTTTTATCATTTTCCTTTACAAACTTCACCAACATAACTTAAGTTTTTCTGATGAGGTTTCATACCCCCCCCCCCCCTCTCTCCTCCCACCCAATTTTACATATTTAAAAAAAAAAAAAAAAGAATGGGAAAGAGAAACGTAACAAACTATAGACGACATGAGGTTCCTCATGGCAGATTAGGAAGGGCAAGATAAGTTTCTTAAGAATGAGTTGTAAGCCAACACAAAAGGCTTTTCAGAAGCATCATCAAGGAACCTAAAGATCATAGGAGGACTAAAGGGCAGAAATACAACAGTAAAGGATCACCAAACTATTGTATAAGATTCATTTTCAGGTTAGGATGGTGCTGGCGCATTTTTAGACAGGACAGCCAAATAGAAATAACTTTCATTAAATAATAGAAGAATATTTGAGCTAATGGAAAACTAAGGGATGATAACTTTCATTCATGGAAAATATATACTGATTTAGGTAAGACAACCTCATCGACAGTTAATGAAGGAAGTTCTCAAATTGCAGCGCACTCAATTTTTTGGTCAACACAATATTACTCACTTAACCGGAAGCTGAAATAATTTAGTCTTTTTTATGTGAAATAATTTCAAGAAGTGGATGGTACAGGGCTTTAAGGAAAGAGTTACAACAGCAAACACGATCTTTCCAGTACGTTTCTCCTAAATGTTCTATTACTCAGACAATTTGGTTAAACCACTAACAAGGCTCTAGTAAACGCCCAAGGTAAGTTAACCAGGACCTGAACACCCTCGCTACATTTCCCAGAGTACACGCATTTTACACCACTTTTTACACATGATATTAGCATCCCCTTCCATGGGAAACTGATAAAAATGAAAAAACAAAAAATTATAAGACATGTAATGTAAAAGTCAATACCGAAACTTTTATCACTCCAAAAAGTTTTGCTATCTCAGCTTTCAGATGGATATGGAGGGTTTTCTGCTCATTGCACAGCATTCTTCTTTCTTCAGGCTCAACCAGGTCTGCTTCATTCAACTGACTAGATTGAGATCTAGAACCATGCTCCCCATCAGTATCATCATCTTTACAAGCATCCGAACCTAACAAAGACATATTAGCAGTTGTTACTAAAAAGGTGCCGCATCTAGGAACAGCTAAATATACGGTGCAACAAATATAATAATAGGAGGATAGCCTATTGGAGATGGTTGACTCTAGAGATACATCCCTTTGACCAACGTTTCTTTAAAAAAGGAAAAGTGCAAAGAAGTGACAAGTTCCATGAGGCGTGAAGAAGTGATAAGTGAAGCGCACAATTTACTGAATACAATAGTTCTGAACTTTTCACATTTTGCATAAACAATGATAATCATAAATGCATTGAGTTTTTATATTAGTCAAATTGCAAACTTCGGCATTCAATATTAATCTAACTCTTCAATGAAGCTCCATTAAAGTATAATTTCAGCAGGGCCATCGAAAGATAAATTACAGTCACAATTAATTTTAAGCCATCAGCTAACCAACGATAAAGAGAATTAATTCGCAGCACGATTTAATATTTGATTACTTTAGTTATTTGTACTAAGAGAGGAGGAGAGAAGCAAAGAGAAAACAAGAATTAATAGCGGAAGAAAAGAACTTGCATGCAAAGGAAAAAAGAGTCAGTTATTTCACCAAAAAGAAGAAAGAAGTAAACAAAAAAGTATAAATATTACTAGTATTTAGTAGAATATTTCTAATATTGGAGCGTGCTAACGGGTCAACTAGCCCATCTTACTTCAAGTTTGAGAATATGTGGTTGCAACATGAATCTACTGAGAAAGACCTGCCAGACGAAAATATGGAAGAAACAATGTGATGATTCATACACAGTACCATTTCTCTCTTTATCAAAAAGAGAATAACGTTTTCTCCATATATAACATTGCATACAACTAGTTTACAGGAAGATGAAATATTTTAGAAGTAGAAACAACCTAAGAAGAACAATTTCAACAGCTTGACATGGTTATGGGATAGTTTATGCTACTATAGTACAGCAACTGATTACTGAAGAAGTGGATCATGTGCTATGTCTCTTACTACAATAAAAAAGGAGAAGGAAAACAGAAATAAGAAAATGAAAACTTCAAGAGAACAATTGGCATACCTGATGCAGTACCTCCTTTCTTTTGTTTTTTGAATGATAACCTGAAAGTTCTGCCATCCATTCTTTTCCTTTTTAAATCACCAGGTGCTGTGATATTCTTCTTGCTAGTGCTAACACTTTCAGATTCCATTGTCAGCTTCTTCACAATCTTCTCTCGTTTCTCCTCCTTTATACTAGAAGAATTGGATTCGCTGCCTAAGGACCTTGATGAAGTAGAGCACCTTTCAGACCTTCTTAAAGGGCTCGGAGTATTCTGCTGTTGAAGTCCCCCAGACTTCCTCTTGGCAGGAGACATGGAGGATGGGGTCCGCTTCTCAAGGCGCTCAGACTTCCTTTTACTTGCAGAGCTTATATCAATTTGTTTCGATGAGGTTTCCTTAACTGAGGACCTTGTGGATCTATCTGTCTTTCCCATGTCACGACTTGATGATCCTTTACTAACCAGTTTGTTCTTTGAGTTATTACTGCCGTTATCCTTATTTTTGCTCCCAGATCCAGCATCCTTAGCCATCTTCAGCTGTGATAAATAAACCTCGAATTACCTCAGACGATTCTAACTATTCCAAGTACTCAAGAATGCAATAATCAGATGCCAAAAAAAAAAAAAGACAATGTTCCCTGACAAGTGACAACAATAGAAGCTTAAAATAGAAGGGTGCCAGATTAAAGTGCCTGTTTTAACAGAATCCAGTAAATGGAAATTATCCTGGAAACCATTTCATTGACTTGGAAGCAGTTTACCAGTTTACCCTCCCACCAACCCCGACCCAAAATTCAGCTACATGTCCTATCCCTCAAAACAATTACAGCTAGTTAATTCCTACATGCAAATCGGTGTTCCAACAAATACTATCACAAAAAATACTATCTTGAACCAAATTTCAAAAGAATCCCTCACGTATCAATATTCAACATCAAGGCTTGCTTATCCCTAAAGCCCAATTGCCTGCTTGTAAGCTCTGAAAGGATTTACTCAAAAATTACAACAGAACGCATAATAAGTTTAAGCAGCAGACATGAGGGTACAGCATCACTCTTTTTCTTTTTCTTTTCTTTTTTTTTTTTAACCAACATAGCTCACTGTTGAAAATGTTTAAGAAATTTTCCAAGTATGAACTATCACTTACTATCAAAAATCAACGCTTGTATATCAGTTTTGAAAAGAACTGGGACAAAACCAAAAAAAAAAAAAAAAAAAAAGGACCTTTCAGAGTCCATAATTTTAGTTCAAATTCAACAATCCAATTCATTCAAATGCTAATAAAATCAACCAAAATAGTGCAAAACATGCCACATTCAAATCCAAAAAATCACAAGTAACAACCTTGAATATTGTTAAAAGAAAAGATTTTACACAATGCATGCGGTCAGTAATAACAACGACATTGCTGTAAAACTTAAAAAACATCACATGAACAACAAAAAAAATTGTCCAACAACCTAAGATTTACAGTAATATACAAAAAAAAAACTTACTTTAAAACCCCCAAATCACTGTAATGTACTAAGAACTTGTTCACTGCTATGAAATAGCAGAAATTTTTTCCCTAATGAAAGTAGGGAAAACAAGTCTCACAAGCAGGTATTCCCCATTGATTGTCTCCTCCCCACCCCCGAACGCACCTCATTTTCAACCCCACCCGCTACGCCCCACCAGCTCCACTCCACCACCCACCACCCCCTACGCCCCACCACCCACCCCCACACCCACCCCACCTCACCCCCAACCCCCAATCCCCACTACCCACCCCCATAGTATTTGTCTAGATTATATAAAAAGTATAATATTTTTTGCTTACGCACCGAACACAAGAAAATAAGTAAGAAACCCACTTATTTTACGGAAAACATTTTACTTCATACCAAACACCCCCTAAGAGTGCATAATTTCAGTTCAAATTCAAGAATCCAGTTCCACTCAAACAAAAAAAGAAATATTACACAGATTACAACATGACAAATGCTAATAAAATCAACCAAAATATTGCAAAAAAAAACACAAGTAATTAACAACTAAATGTATGAAAAGATAACATTTTACACAATGCATGTGGTCAGCAACAGCAACATTGCTATAAAACTTAAAAAAACATCACATGAACAACAACAAAAAATTGTCCAACAATCTAAGATTTACACTAATAAACAAAAAAAGAAACTTACTTTAAAACCCCCAAATCACTGTAATGTACTAAGAACTTGTTTACTGCTATTATTAAATTTCACAAAATTTGTTCCCAAATTGATCTGATGAAACCCTAAAAATTGAAATTTTTTGAAACCCAAAAAGCGTTTCACTTTTGAAGCTACTTAATTTGGACTGTTGATAACTTGGGGAGTAGTTATTCCATGTTATATGGTACAGTGATATGATATGGACACGCTACTCAAAAAAAAAAAAAAAAAGGTTTAACTCCAATTTTTCCTTTTTATTACTCATTTGTTCTCCGGATCAAAAAAAAAAAACCCAAAACGTTCGGCACTATTTGGACTGTTACCTTCACCCTTTAATAAAATATTAACTTCTAAACAAAAATAGATAATTTAACTAAGTTACCCCTAATTAAATAAGCATTGGAATTTGATCATACAACACTTAACATGGGCAAATCTGAAAAAACAAGGTTAATTCTTTCTTGATTTGATAAGTGGACACTTTTTTTATCCGGAGGGAGTATTTGATATAAAAGGTTGGAGAGAGGGGTTTGGGGGTTTAATTTGGGATGGATTTATTTAGTTTAGTGGGGCGGGTAGGGTTAAAAGAGAAAATCAGTTAAAATGGGTAATTTTAAGTGGAATCAGGTAAGGTTGATTTGGGAAAAACATTAATTTAAAATCTCGAATTGGAAGTATCGCTGGAAAAAAAAATCTAAATTGATTTGGTTTTCTCGAAATCAATGAGTGGACTTTAAATCATAGATTGATGTTGTGAACAGGTTAAAATGGGTAATTTTAAGTGAAATCGGGTAATCAAAATTGATTTGGAAGAAACGTGAGTTAAGATCTCGAGTTAGAGGTATTATTGGGGAAAAACCTAGATTGATTCGGTTTCTCAAAATCAACGAGTGGATTTGAAATCATAGATAATTTTGAAAACCGATTAAAATGGGTAATTTTAAGTGAAATCGGGTAATCGAGGCTGGTTTGAGAAAAACATCAATCAAAATCTCAAATTGGAGACATCGCTAGGAAAAAAAAGCTAAATTGGTTCGGTTTTCTCGAAATCATCGAGTAGACTTGAAATCATAAATCTATTTTGTGATATACACGACTCAGATAAGAATTATATATCTTACCTCCCAGTGTTGTTCTGATTTAATTTCTCCGAATTTTTACTGTTAAGTAGCACTTTTGCTATCCAACCATACAATTAATTCTCGAAACCAAACGAGACTATAAAGAACATGAGAACTAACACAGCCTTCAAATAAGGTATTTCTTAAGTTTAATAATGATGGGGTATATATAGCCGGACAGTATAACTAAGGACAAAAATGACCAATAAATGAAAATAGAGGGGCAAATTTAACCCTTTTCTCTATTTTATTAGGTCGCGTTTAGATATAATTTAAAATTATTAATTTGAAATCGGTTGATTTGAAGTTGTTGTCGGGCGTTTCACTTTTGAGGTCCTTAAGTTGAATTTGTTGGAGTAGTTATTCCATTTTATATAGTAAGTACAACATATCTTTCTATATATAATAAGTGCCAAGGAGGGACGAACACAGCAGACCCTCCTTGTATCCATTGCTTTTCAAATTGTACCCGCAGTAAATAGTTGTACCAAAAGTTATATAATTTGTACATTTTATTCAATTATTTTTATATCCCACATGAGACATATGTACATCTTAATATTTATTCCTATCATGTATAGACATATGCACTTCAAATTTAATTCTCCGACATATTTATTTCCTCAGTGCACTTTTACTTGTTCACTTTTGACTTTTCGTGTTTTAACCGAATGTTTATTTTAACTTCTCGTATAGACATATGCGATTTCAATTTTAATTATCCTACACAAATTTATTTCCTCCATGCACTTTTACTTGTTCACTTTTAGCTTTTTACATTCTTATAGAAAAAGTACCAAAAGCTATATAACTTGTACACTTTATTCAATTATTTTTATATCCCACGTACACATATGTCATAATACTTAATATTTATTCTCTTCTCATGTATAGACGTATGCACTTCAAATTTAATTCTCCGATATATTTATTTTCTCTGTGCAATTTTACTTGTTCACTTTTAACTTTTCATATTTTAGCTGAATATTTATTCTCTTCTCATGTATAGACATATGCAGTTCAATTTTAATTCTCCTACATAAATTTATTTCCTCCATGCACTTTTACTTGTTCACTTTTGACTTTTTACATTCTTAACATATTTATTTTCTCCGTGCATTTTTACTTGTTCACTTTTGACTTTTCGTGTTCTAGCTGAATATTTATTCTCTTCTCATGTATAGACATATGCAGTTCAATTTTAATTCTCCTACACAAATTTATTTTCTCCATGCACTTTTACTTGTTCACTTTTGGCTTTTTACATTTCTATCTATATTATTTTTCTATATATAATAAGCGGCTTGGGGGGGGGGGGGACGAACACAGCTCCCTAAGCTTGTACCAACAGCTTCACGAATTGTACCCCATTAAATTCTCGTACCATGAGCTATATAATTTGTACACTTTATCCAACTATTTTTATATCCTGTGTAGACATGTGTCATTGTACTTAATATTTATTCCCTTCTCATGTATAAACGTATGCACTTTAAATTTAATTCTTCGACATATTTATTTTCTCCGTGTACTTTTACTTGTTCACTTTTGATTTTTCGTGTTCTCACTGAATATTTATTTTCTTCTCATGTATAGACATATGCAGTTGAATTTTAATTCTCCTACACAAATTTATTTCCTCCATGCACTTTAATTTATTCACTTTTGACTTTTCACATTTTTTGAGAATTAATAAATCCCACGGGGATATATGTCATAGTATTGAATATTTATTCTCTTCTCATATATACACGTGTGCACTTCAATTTTAATTCTCCCACACATATTTATTTCTTCCGTATTGCACTTTTACTTGTTCATTTTGACTTTTCACGTTATTTAAGAATTAATAAATGAAGTACTCCTTCCGTCGCATATTACTTGACCACGTTATTATATTTGACTTTTCACGTTCTTTAAGAATTAATAAAAATTAAGTACTCCCTTCGTCCATATTAACGTAGACATGTGTCATAGTACTTAATATTTAATAAGCGGCTTGGGGGGGGGGGGGGCGAACACGGCTCATAAGTGGCTTGGGGGTACGAACACAGCTGCCCAAACTTGTGCCAAAAGCTTAACAAATTGTACACGCAATGCATCGTTGTACCATAAGTTATATAACTTGTACACTTTACCCAACTATTTTTTAATCCCACATGGACATTTCTAATATGTCATAGTACTTAATATTTATTCCATAGACGTATGCATTTCAATTTTAATTCTCCGACACATTAATTTTCTCATGCACTTTTACTTGTTCACTCTTGACTTTTCGCGTTCTTGAAAAATATAATATGTGTGCGTCCAAATTACTTGTTCATTTATAAAACCAAAATAAAACTAATCCTTTCTAATCAGTATTCTTGAAAATAGTCTATTGGAGAGAGACTATAACAAATGTCTAAGTGGATAAAAAAGTAGTGGGTTAAAGTGTGTAATTTATATAACTTTTGATACAAATTTGCATTGCTATTGTTCGTCCTCTTTTCACGTTTAAAGTATTAAGAAAGAAGGAAAACTCTTTGTCAATACTTTACTTATCTTACTCTCTTTTGCATTCTACGATTATTGTTTCTTTACATTTATAAATCGTATTAGTTTATATTTTCATTTCGGAATTAAAATTTGGTGATTTACAATATAACATATCGCATTTCTAATAAGTCATAATACTTAATATTTATTCCATAGACGTATGCACTTCAATTTTAATTATCCGACACATTTATTTCCTCATATTTTTTAATCAATTTAATAAAAATATTTTATTAGTTTTGCTTTTGAAAAAACCAATATATACAACAATGGTTCTTATGTTTGGATCGAACGATTAATTGATTAAGATGGATATCAACTTGTCCATTGGTATACATATAAGATTTTAAATAATTTAAAAGAAAAAAATCTAAAATCAAAATATTAATTTTTTCCCACCTTCTTACTAATTTTCTTTTTCACATTGATGAACAATTTTCATTGTCATGATTATGATAAATTTTTAAAAATTATTTACAAAATACGAACCTTAAAGACAGATTAATTAAAGTGAATAAATATGTTCGGCCCATGCATCGCAAGACAAGTGGTGCCAAGAGACCTTGATGTTAGAAGAGGTAAGAGTGTGATTAGGAGAATCTATCTATCCCTGTTAGAGAATTCTGACAGAGTGCCTTGGAAGTGCCTCATGTACAGTAATGATGCTAGACCCAAAGCAGTCTTCACAATGTGGCTGTATGTACAAAACAAGCTGCTAACAGGTGAGAGGTTGAATAAATGGGGACTAACTATTGATGCAAGTTGTGTTTTCTGCCAAGAACCACTTGAGACAAGAGATCACCTCTTTGTGCATTGCCAATTTGCACAAACTTTATGGCACAGATTATCTGTTTGGCTGCAAAGGCAACTACTACATGTGGATACATGGGAACTTCATCTAAAGTGGATAATTACCAACTCCAAAGGAAGAAATCAGGCTGCCCATATCTTTAAGTTGATTCACACTGAACATGCTATATGGATGGAGAGAAACCAAAGGGTATTTGAGAAGACAAGCAGAGATATTGAAAGCATTGCTAGACAAATTTCCTGCAACTGCAACTTTAGAATCTCATTAGGTTCAAGAACATTGCTACATTCTTTGCCTTTCTGATCTGTTTTGGTTTTGTTTACTTTGTAGTTACTAAGGATTAGTTAAAACTCCTTTTGGTACTCCAGTCGTCACAAGGTCTCTTGTTTGATAGGAGAATCTAGCATAGAAGTTGGAGGGAGTATAGGTTTTTTTTCTTCACTTGAGACATCAAGCTGTGTGTGCTGAGCTGTGGTTTTGTAAATATCTCACTTTTGGTTACTAATATAACTGTTAATTACCAAAAAAATAAAAATAAAACCAGCCCAATATATTCTCCATTTGGGGCCTAGGCCAAAATTTTGGAAGCCTAAAACATAGACTTTACTAGGCTCTCCCCCTAGCCACCCCTGAAATGAAGGGATCCCCATATTTGTTGTAACAAATTCATAATGTAGCATCCATTCATCATTCTCCCATGCTCTATCAATTATGCTTCATACTCTGCCAGTTTCTGGTCGCTTGTTACGCTAGGTATAGTAATCTCCTCTTCATGGCAATTCATGCAGCATCAAGTATTACATACAGTCAGTAAACTCTTTTATTTCATCACTAGTGAATTTGACCGCGCTTCGTGCTGTAATAGAAAACCTAACTAATTGTGTATTATTATTCAGATATTAAAAAGAAATAATCTTCAAATTCAAATATATAATAATATTTTTTAAGTTCTATTCGATTTTATTATTAACATATCATTATGTATTTCGCTCTGATTTTTATATATCATAATTTTTTTGCGTTTTAGTGATGCTTGACCCATTTTGTAGTGAAACTACATACCTTTTCTCTCTTTACCTTTTCCTCTTGTGCTTCCTATTTTAATTTTTCCTTTCTTACTTGCCTACCTAGTCTTTATTTTCCAAGATGTGAAATCTCCCTTTTATTTCTTACTATTCTCTAAATTCCAGATAATTTTAGTCGGTAACTAAAGAAATTCAAAGGCATAATCAAGATAGGTAAGAAAAAAGATTCAGACGTGGTATTGATTTGTTTTTCCTTTAATGAATCAGTTATGAATGATAACATTAAAAATGTAACAGAGAAGTCTTTGATAGCTCCCAAAACTCAACAACTACACACAAATATAAGAATTGGGTTTATCTTTTTGTTTTTAAAAAATAATTCCGGAGTGTTAGAAAGGCACCCACCTTATTTGAATAGTACTCCTAACCAATTGTCCGTAAAAATCCCTTATTGACTCATTATTGAAGCAAAACTCTTAGAGTTGCAAGATACTTTCTTCTCGTCATGGTTCATACTATAAGCAATAAGCAAAAGGCGTAAAAGCTGAAGGAAAACTAAAAGAACATTTATTGGATGATCAAGATTCGTTTGCTTCACAAGCATTTAAAACTCAAAAATTAAATTCAAATGTAATTTTCATAAAGTAAAAAAAAGTTGCTGACGCTGTCGAATATTAATGTTCAATTTCGCAAGAAAACATGAAATTCTTATTTTTTTTTAATTTGCCCGACATATATAATATATATCACTTAGATACTACTTTTTGTGTGAAAATATAATACTCCATCCGTTTCATAATAAGTGGTGTTTTTAGCTATGCACACCCCTTAAGAAATTGGTCACTCCTAGAAAATTAGAAGTGTTTTTACCCACTTACTCCTAATCAAATTTTACCTCTTTCATAGAAACTACTTAATGATTCTCTATTATGTAAATAAGGGTAATTTTGAAAGAATAAGATCAATTTCTTCTTGAAATTCTAGAACACCAATTATTTTGAATCAAAATGAAAAGTCTAAAACACCATTTATTTAGAAACGAAGAAAGTATATAATATTAAACCGTGAAAGGATACAAATCTAAAGAAGATAAACAATTATTTAAACCACATGATAGCTAAAAAGTTAAAGATTCAAATGAAATATATACTTACACAACTGAAAAGCCAAAAGAAATGGGGATATGAAAGGCATTTGCAAGCCAAAAAGTTGCATTGGGGCTGAAATATAAAGAAGAAGAAACAATTAAAACAAAGAGAACGAAAAGAGGCACAAAGTTGCGAGCACTATGTGCCAAATATATGTATGGTGATATCAATATGCATTTATATGCACTAATGATTATGTTTAATTAGAGAATAGAAACAATTTTTAGTCTCTTCAAATTTCATCGTTTTTATTATCCTAAAAGATTATTGGTCTTAAATGCTTTTGCCTTTTAATTGAGTAATGAATGTGGACAATTACAGATTTATTGATAGAGTGATATTAATTTTCAGCAAATATTTTGAGAAAAATATATTAAAAAAAGGTCAAAAATTTGAGAAAAAAGATAAATATCAATGGAGGTCATAGAGAGGTGTCACATCACCTTGTCTATGCCTAACTTTATATTCATGAACTTTGTAAATTTAAGTTGGACAAATAGGAGTTAAAAAGAGTTTTTGAATTTAGAGAGTGAATATAATTACTTTAGAAGCAATATATCCAATGTTTAAATAGCATAGCAAGAATTACCAAACTTTAACAAATACTGGGTAAGACACAATCATAAGACTCAAGAGTGTAATATTTTCATTAAAAAATTGTTGGCCCTGTTAAAGAAATGGATCCTTGGGAATTGGGATGTCAAATATGACCCAAAAGATGATGACCCGCCCAATCCGCCCAAAATTTTATGGGTTGGACTCAAAATAATTTTATATTGGGCTGATTTTAGCCCAACCCAACATAGCCCATTATAAAGTGATCTCCAACTTAGCCCAATTCTAGCCTGTTCTTAAGATTTATTTAAATTTGGGGGTATTGCTTGATATTTACTTTATTTTTATATGTCTACACTTTTCTTGTATCATGGATCTTATAAGTTTGTGGCGTGTTTGTAGGGGTGGGAACAATTTGGGCCAACCTGAAATTCAAACCGAACGTTTTAAATATTTGGTTTGGATATTTGGATTATGGATTAGACTTTGGATTTTATTTTTAAAATTTATGGATTTCAGATTGGATATGAATTTAGTACTCCGAAAATCCAAAATTTTTATACCTTTTATCTAGACCTACCTATATCATATGTGCCCAATACTAATAAGTCTAGTTTCTAAAAGTCCAATAGATTAGTACCTAAAGCCCTACTCATTAAAATATTAAATCCAATATAAAATTCTCTACTCAATCAAATATAATATAGGGTTTTCTTACTTCTCAAGTCTCAAAAGTCTCACGTTAGTGTCACCCACGACAGAGTTCTTTGTTATTTTTCTAGATGACTACTTAGATTTTATTTTGTTCATTTTCACTTTTCTAGAATGCTTTTATTTGGTATGAATTTACTATGTTGGACATGACTTGGATTTGTTAATCCTAATATGAATTGGAAGGCTTTTTTTACTGAGCAATTAAGATTTAGATTTATCTTTATGGAACTAACACATGAATTTCTTTCTTAATAAGTTTGCCTTAAGTCTCAAGAGTCAAATCTGAAATATCTAAACCGAATAATATGAAACCGAACTTCAAAATATCCAATCCAAAGACAAACTTATTTGGATTGGATTTGGATTGTAATTTCTTTAATCTGAAAATCGAATATCCAAACCGAAAATTTTATATCCAATCCGATGGCCCGAACGTCCGCCCCTACGTGTTTGATATGAAGGGAGATATTTTTCACGAAAAATGTTTTTCTCGAAAATATTTTCCACGGAAATGTTTTCCTCAAAAATATTTTCCATGAAAAATCCTCTAAAATATTTTTCAAGAAAATAGACCCTTCCAAAAAACTGGGTCAAGTTGGATGGGTCATGACCAAGTCCCATTTTTAGGTCATTTCGGCCCAAGTAACTTTTGGGCCAATGTTAGCCTCACTCATTTATTACCTCATCCATTTTGATTGGGCCAATTTCGGCGTCCGCCCATTGAACACCTCTGCAGCAATATGCATGAGATTTAGGTTTTTGTCCTTTTATCTCCTCCCTTTGAGACATTAATAAAAATTTAATTACCCTCCCACGTAACAGCAACACACTTTAATATATATATATATATATATATATATATATATATATATATATATATATATATATATATATAATACTCTCCCACATAGCACCAATAAAACACTATCTTTATTCTCCCATCTTTACTGATACAAAACTAATTATGTTTGGAGTATTTAATAAAGATTATTAGGCTTTTTAATAAACTAAACTAATAGAATCAAGTGAGGAAAAAATTTAAAAAAAGAAGAGAAAAAGGATAAATAGAAATGGAGGTCGTAGGGAGGTGTCACATCACCTTATCTATGCCTAACTTTATATTATATAGAGATATGTCACTGACACTTCATAAATTCTATCTTGTGGATGTAATAGTACTGCACTAAAATCTCCATTTAGTAGCAGGTTTCATCATTGATGTAGCCAGATTATGTATGTTTCCATAGTGTTGTATCCATAGATAAATGTTAGTAAAATATTCTATTGAATTTGTCCTCCTCTGACCAGGCAATGGATGTGCTAAGCTGATTTTCTTTTTTCTTTTTTCTTTTTTCTTTTTCAACAAAAACCTTCCTCTATTAAGACATTCATCAATTATCCCGTAAATGGCTGTTACTTTTTTTTAAAAAAAATAAATAAATAAAAATTAACATGATGGAATTTTTTCAACTATATAGGATCCGTTTGGTCATGAGAATTATTCACTTTTTTCTCTTTTTTTTTTCCACCTTTTTCACTTTCAGTACATTCAGACTATCAAATATTTTTTTGCAAAAATTATTACTAAACCCAACTCTATCTTCAAATCCAACTTACAAAATTCCAAATAAAGAAAAAAATTATTTGGTTTCTATGGCCAAACACCTACATAGCGTATACTCTCTCTTTTTCTATTACTTGTCCACATTACTATATATATATATATATATATATATATATATATAAGGTCTCATCAAAACTACTGATTTCATTTGAACCCATAATCAACTTGCTATTTATTTTGAAAGTAAATATCGAACACCGGGTGAGAAATTTAAAAAATCTCTCACGTTGTGGACTAATAGATTTAAATATAGTCACCACTACAAATATGAAGAAATCAATGGAATTCCTCTTTCCATAATCAGAATCGAACTTGAAATTAAAAATTCTAATAAAAAATATCCCTCTTTAAAATATGTCTTAAGCGGCACGAATGTGAATAAGTTGCATTGGTATATAAATTTCGGATATATTCCAAATAGTTATACAAAAATATATAAAGAGAGTCAAAGTTGGCAAAAAAAGGTTAGCCATTAGTCAGGGAGAATTTCAACTAATCCTTCCACAAATAACAACCAAAGAATAAGAAAAACAAATATTTAATTGTGATTATCATTTTCCATAATCTCCCTTCAATCGCACTAATCGTCATCACACATCATATACTGTTCTCGGTCCATTTCGCCAACCTTCTAATGTCGTGTAGTAAGAAACGTTTTTTTTTTTTAAAAAAAAAAAAAAAATTAATTTTAATTTTTTTTTTTTATAAGTGCTCAAGTGAAAATTAACGACCATTTATTTGGTCCAAATTTCTGCATACGATGAGAAAAATAGTCTATCTGCACCTGATATTTGGATTAAAGGAAAAAAGTGCATGACATATTTTTATATGTAACGATGATCAATTAATATAGTAGGTATTTCTATTTGTCAAATACTAATAGAAACACAGGTTTTTCCTACGGACATTTAGTGGAAAATTTGTGCTATGAAATATGATTTTCCCACGTCATTTCCACCGAACCAGCTCATCGGGAAAACGCACGTGGGAAGCAAGTTCTCATTGAAACGTTGGAAACTTCTTAATATTTCTGTGTGAAAACACTACTATTTAGGTTTTCCACCAACATTCCGTGAGAAATAGCCACTGAACATTTTTCAGTGGGAAAATAGAGATTTTTTAGTAGTGAAATTTTTTTACGAAAACATTTTTCTTGAGCCGAGGGTCTATCGAAAACAACCTTTCTATGACTTTACCTTACATAAGCTGGTTGGGGTAAGGTTTGCGAACACCCACCCTCCCGATACCCACCTGTGGATTATACTAGGTTAGTGTTGTTGTATTTCCTATTTAATTGCTGACATTTAAGCTTAAATATATTTCTTGATTTGAGGCAAACAACTTGAATAACTATTTCTCACCCATATATATTTACACTAAATCAGTGAATTTACCCTTATAAATTGAAAAAACATATTAATTAATCGTGATTAGGTGATAAAAAATATATACGAAATAACAAAAATGGTCTCCTGTGCTTGGGGGTAGGTTCAAATTAATCCCTTATATAGAGCCCGTTTGGATTGGCTTATAAGTTGCTAAAAACAGCTTATAAGCTGTTTTCAGCTTTTTTGAGTGTTTGATAGTCATTTTGTGCTTAAAATAAGCCTAAAAAATAATAATTGGGCCTTTTGACTTAGCTTATCTAAAGCAACTTATAAGCTGAAAAAAGTTTATAAGAAAAAAATAAGTTGGGCTAGCTTATTAGCCCATCCAAGTAGCCCAACTTATTTTTTTTTTAAGCTTATTAGCCCATCCAAACAGGCTCATAGACTTCTGGATAGTTTTAGTCCTTTACCGAAAGAGAGTACTTTTAGTTTATGACTCTAAGTATTTTAGCAAACTCTTAGATTTTAGAAGAATTGTGGGGAAAAAAGTTAACCAGAAAAGTCTCATTCAGTCCTAGAAATCGCAATGCAAAAATTGTACGAGACATCAAAAATAGCATAATTTGCACCTCAAAAGATTGTACTATACTCTAGAAAATAGACCGAAAATATCAGAAACTGCACCTCCAAATGTGAATTTCCCTAAAATACCTTTTTTTATATGTTTTCGATCAAAATAGAATTTATAATATTTGACGATGAAAAAAACTCTCATTTTGAAAAAATAAATGGAACAATCATATTGCAAAATCATTCCACAGGTTTGTATGCTTATTATTGATGAAATGAAATATTCTAGAAACACTTGATAGGTCATCAGAACGATCAGCATATATACCTTACCTATATATGTCATTGTGTCAAAGAATAATTTCAAGTATCAACGAATTAAATAATAGAAAAATGCATTTAATTAATGTGTCGCCTCACGCAATTAGTCTCCTAGGCTTCTCAAGGGTGTCTAAAAGAAGGTGGCAATAAAAAAAAAAGGCATATTTTCAGTCTGTAGCACATGATCACATGTTAACGTTTGATTTTCGTCATAGTGTTATGTGATTAATTAATAATAAGAGAACGCTCTTTTAGTATAGGACATAGGATTTAACTCATAAATATGATAGGTCTAAGGAAAATGACATATTTAATACTTTGTAAATTGTTATGCCATGTAATCTATATAACTTTGTTTTCCGATTATTAATTTCACTTTTCAAGAACGTTTTATAAAATTATCAAGGCAATTGATCTCCTAGCATATAAGAAACTTTTTTATACTATCAACGTATAGAAATTAAACTCAAAGGGATACGGTCAATATTTTTTTACATGTAAGTTACAATATTTTGTTGCGGTCAATATTGTTGGAAAGATATTAGAAATGATCACATTAAGAAGAACAAATAAGAGATAATTAATATATAGTACTAACACCAATAAAGATAAGACAAAGTTGAAACTGGAAAACCCGGTTCAAGGCACACTATGGATGACGCTGTCTTCAGAGTACATTTCCGTCGCTACCCTGGTGCAAATAGCAAAGTGACGTTCTACTCCCAAGATACAATGAACCACTCAGGAATCTTCTAATGTGCACTCAAATAGAAGTTCTGGTAGAACTCATTTAATCTCTCGAATGCTTTAGTAAAAAAGAAGAGACACGAAGCAAAATTTTATATTGCAGGAATTTTTCTACTTCTGAAATATTTTCTAAGTGCTGAAAATCTACAGCAAACCTACTATTTATAAGGTGTTGAATAAACCTAATACACCTTTTCAATGAAAGGATGCAACCCATGAGAATAGAAGCCACCTGGAATTTTGAATCACCTTAAACATAACTAATAAATATTGGCAGGTGAATTCCAAATCCTTGTACTCCACGCAGCAGCCAGCAAATTGCGCTTTGATAAACTCCTCCTTTAAAAGAACTTACTTTATTAAAGGTCCTTTTCTCAACAAAACAAATTTGATAAAAAATTGAATTGAATTCCCACCATGAAGTGTCAAGAAAGTATATTTGAAAATGATCTGTTCGTTGTCTTTTCATATTTGTTTATTGTTTTCACCAAAAGAAACAACTTATGCTTCAAACCTGATATGCTATCACCAAGATATTTTTGGGATTGATAGAATATATCTCCACCTTTAATTAAAAATCTTTGAGTGCAACTTCTGAAATTAAAAAAAAAAGAAAAAAGAAGCGCTTCCCCTTTTATGAGCATTACGCGCCGCAAATCCAAATTAGTTAGGACTCCACTATAAATACAGAATACGGAATTGAAAAAAAAAATGTTCAGCTAGCTCAAATAGCCAGAAATTAATAAAAAGGGACCTTTTTAAACAAACGAATTTGATTAAAAATTGAATAGAATTTCCAGCGTGAAGAGTCAAGGAAATATATTTGAAACAGAAGCTGCTTGTTGTCTTTTTATAATATGTGTATTATGTATTATGTTCTAATTAACAGAAATTAACAGATGCTTCGAACCAGCTCACAAATAGCTAGAAACTTCTTAATTCACACAGAAAGTATAGTCAAAGGCAGTTTTTAAGATCTTCGTGGTCAGTTTCACATTTCACTTTCCACTAATACTACTTTATTTTTCTTCTATAAAAGCAACCATTAATATGTAAAGTTTCGTTAACAACAAAACACAAAGTTCTTTTTCTAAAGTGGGAAAAATATGGATACAATGCTTGCAAGAACCAACAAAATCTTGTTCCTTTATTTTCTTCTCCTCACAAGTGCATTATTCCTTGCAACATGTCATGAAGTTGGTTAGTATCTTTGTTTGTGTCTCAATTTAGTTTTTTCTTCTTCGTTTTCCACCCGATATTCGGTATCCGTATTGGGAGTCGACTAAATTTGAATTCACGCCGGAAAGTCCTACATTGGGGTAAAGTGCTCCCTAATTAAAAAAGGCGACTCATATTCAGTAGGGTTCAAACCCGAAACCTCTTATTAAGAATGAAGGAGTACTTACCACTCCACCATAACCTTTGTTGGTCTCAGTTTAGTACCTTTTTAACAATTATGTGATCTAATTATAATATTTTCATTATTATTTTATAGATGATGAAAGTGAATTTAGTTATGATGGAGAAAGTGAGAATGGACCAGCACATTGGGGTGAAATTCATCCAGAATGGAAAATGTGTAATTCTGGAAAATTGCAATCTCCAATTGATCTTTTGAATGAGAGAGTTGAAGTTGTTTCTCATTTGGGAAGACTTAAAAGAAGCTACAAAGCATCATCCTATGCTACTCTTTTGAATAGAGGACATGATATGATGGTAAGAACAAAAAGAGAACTTGTAATATTTTTGTTTGTCATTACATTTTGGAGGAGAACTCCTTTCATTGTCATTTTAAAATTTTAATATGTGTGTGTTTGATACGATATAAGTTATTTTTTAGAAAAATATATTTCATTTTGCGTTTTCCTTACGGAGGGTGTTCAACTTATCATTATTGAACATACATAGCTACGTCCCTAGTATTTGGCGGATCCTAGAAAGAGGGAAAAGGGTTTCTTCACTTACAGAGGAAAATTAGTTTTCTTACAAATACCATATAAATTTTGTGTTGCACATCATTAACTTGCTCCAACCAACACTTATACATTATCTTTATTATTAATCCTTTTTTTATTTAATTATTTGGTATTCAAAATTCAGTATTTGCCCGATGAATTCAAATTAATTTGTATCACACATGATCCATATCAAAGTGGGATGCACTGATCTCTACTAAGAGTTTCTTTATTCATAGGACCCAAAACTGATACATTTGGTTAAAGGTGAAAGGATAATCTCATTCGTCCACCTATAATCCTGGATAGCAATAGTCCGTAATAACTCAAATGTTTCACCAAAGCACTATCCGATCGATTTGCTAATAACATTATTACTCTTTTTCTGTATAAAATTTTCAGATAATACTTTTTCACTCACCAACCAAAGAACGTAACATAAAACATGTTCTGGAAAAAAATATATTGTCTAAGAATTGGTGTAAAAGTGATTTCAGATTTTGCAAAAATATCCAAGTTTTATGTGCTCAATTGCATATAAAATTGTGTAAACATAATTTGCTTGGTTATGCCGAACTGGGTCCTCCTAGCTATCAACAACTTAACCTACTACCCATGACACTAAGCAAATAAATAGTCATTTTTGTTGTCTGTGGTTATTTCACTATTTAACCAACCAAGTGCGAAAAAAATCAACAAGCTTAGTTACTTTTTGAATATGCGACAATATAATTAGGTGCTTAATTGAAATTAAGAGGATGTTATGGGGACGTTACGTTGAATAGTAACTTATAGTATTAATTAGTCAGTATATGTGTAAATTTTGGAAAATTCCCTATGATAATTAACAAGTGATTTATTTTTCTTTTCTTGTGATAAATTTGATGAATAATAATTATTTATTACTGCAGTTAAGATGGGAAGGTGGAGCTGGACATATTGCGATTAATGGAACTAAATATCAACTTAATCAGGCTCATTGGCATTCACCTTCTGAACATACTATCAATGGAAGAAGGTCAATAATTTATTTATTTTCTTTATTATTATTATTATTATTATTATTATTATTATTATTATTATTATTATTATTATATACTTTCTGGCTTTTGTTGTTTGTAATATTCTTGATTTTACATATTTAAGTAGTGACAAAAAATGTATGAATAACTGCAGATTTGATTTGGAGGTTCATTTGGTTCATGAAAGTGAGGATGGAAAAGTTGCAGTTATTGGAATAATGTACAAGATTGGAAGAGCTGATTCCTTCTTGTCTAAGGTACATTACACTAAACACAACTTTTAACTCAGAGTTAATCTTAAGTTGCTTAAAAGCTGATTATAAATAATTATTCATAATTAGTGAAATTAGTAACCTAAAAATATATAAGATAAGTAGTTTACTACGACAAGAGCGAATTACAGTGATAATGTAAACATTCTTTAACACTATCGGTATATGTAATATGGCCGATCTTTGATTTCAGATCGAGGGTGATTTAAAAGCTCTAGCACATACAAAAGGTGTGGAGAGAAAGATAGGAGTAATTGATCCAAAACAAATAAAGTTGGGTAGCAGAAAATATTATAGGTATATTGGCTCGTTGACTGTTCCTCCTTGCACTCAAGATGTCGTCTGGACTATTGTAAGAAAGGTAATTTCAAAACTTCAAACGCTTTTTTTCCCCTTCATTGTAACATAACATACTTCAAAAGGAGCTTTGAAGCAACAAAAAAATTGTTTCGGTATGATCGGTATTGGGTTTCGAGCCATAGAATCGATCAATATTGATATATCGTGGCTTTTTTCGAACACTAAATAATGAACACGAAATATTTCGTGCACCAAGCTGTATTTTATTATAACATACTTTGAAGTTAATATTCGACTTCGTCTTTACATTTTCTCAGGTGAGAACTGTCACAAGAGAACAAATGAAGCTAATCCGCGAGGCTGTTCATGATGTGAGTTACTACACCTCAATTTCAAAACTATGTCAATAGAATTATGTTTTATCGCCTAGTAATTATGTAACTATCAATTATCCTCCATTAAATTTACTTAAATGTACACTGACATTGTTATTGGTTTTTAAGCTATAAGTTTAACTTTTGTGCGTTGATGGTATATAAAAAAGTATCAGATTAAGTTGACCTACAACAACGTAACATGTAACTTTTCTTATTAAATCTGATATGCTAACTTGAAAAATAGATTAATAATACGTTGTATCCAGTTAAAACACCTTTATAGATATACTATCAGTATACATAACTTAAATCCTTTTATATTACCGAATTAGCCTTTTTATGAGGAATTATTTGTTGTTGTATGTCAATTTAACCTAAAGGTATACATACTAATGCTCTCTCCAACATGTTTTTTTCCTTTTGCAGGAATCTGATACAAATTCCAGACCAGTCCAAGCAGCAAACAAACGACCTATCCGACTCTATAGACCAAATGATCCTAAAGAATAATTGAAATCATTCTACAATTATGATTTTGTTTATATTACAGGAAAAATGAGTTCAGTATATGAGCTAGAAATGGCCTTATAGCATTAATGGCTGTTGCCCTCCATTTATTTTCCTAACATGACAGGAATTGTTTCCACTACATAGTATATTTCTTTGTTGTATTAATTATTGGTCATTCAATATGAAATTGTAGCAAAATAATTGAAGGCATTTAGTTCTTTGTAAATTGTACTATCAGGCCCCTCAATATTTCTGTCGTTGACGTATTTGTCTTAATCAATTATTCTCCCTACAACCCCACAAAAAGCAACATATGTAGGAAAGTTCATTAATTATAAATTAGTAAGGCATCAAATAATTAATTATTGGACAAGATTATGTCAAACATTCGGCAAAGGACAATAGAGATTCTACGAGCCATGCATTTGTCCAGAGCATAATTTGCACTATTACAAAAATCAGATGCCGCTATCACTAATTAACAAATTAGACTAATATGATTTAATGATGAGTAATTTCATGGATCATCAGCCAACTTTCATTTTATTGTACCAAAGTCAATATACCATTTTTTATAATGAAAAATCAATCAACTTTGTAAATGAGAAAAATCGCTAAACAACTTTGTGTAATAAAAAAGTCACTCAATTTGCCTGAGTATCGTAGAAAAATTCTCATTTATTTCCCCCTTGCTACTTTCTATGATACTTAGACAAAGTTGAGTGGCTTTCTTGTTACATAAAATAGTTCAGTGACTTTCGTGATAACTAAGTAAATTGTGATTAGCTTTGTTGTTAAATTATTAGGATTATTTAGTTAGTAATTAAAGTGTTGTCACAAGTTACCTTAACCTAAAGGTGTAAAAAGTTTGTCAATAATAGTTTTGGACCTGTAGTACTGAACAGAAGGAATTGAAGAATCCAACAAATATTGAAAGATAAAACAAATACAAACTGAAAGCAAGAATCTATAGATCTAGTGAATAATGTAGCTACAATGTGACATAAATTGCCTTGGCAAGTACAATATGAATGGAATGTGTTTCCAGTCGCGAACCCGAATTTAGTCAGCCCTTAATACTGGTACGGGACACCAGATGGAAAAATGTGTTTATGAGCTCATACCATTCTTGCAAGGACTTTAATTAGATCATCCGTCGATGGCCTATGAAGAGGATCATCTTCAATACAAGCTTTAGCTAAAACAGCTAAACACAATGCCTCTGCTAAAGGGTAATCTTCCATAAGGCATGGATCAATAAAATTCTTCAATTGTTCAAAACATCCTCCCTCATTAGCTCCCCCTCCCAAAAAAGTAATTGAGTCCCTCAAGAAATTCCCATCAACGTCTTCTTTCCCCGATATGAGCTCGAGTAGTACTACTCCGAATGCAAAAATGTCCACTTTTTCAGACACCGAACCATGTACTAGATGTTCAGGGGCAATCCACCCTCCTAGACTCCCGATACTTCCAACTTCCCTGGTTGCTCCAATGCTTGCTTTAGCTCCAAAAACGGCCAATTTTGCCCTCCAATTCGGGGTCAAGAAGACGTTTTTGCTGTTGATGTTCATGTGTGTATAAGGTGGAATTGTGCAAAAGTGCAAGTAGTGTAGCCCTGTGGCAATGTCAAAAGCAATTTGAGTCCTTTTATGCCACTTTAGAGAAGAAATAGAGGAATTAGACAAACAGTCCCTTAAAGTCCCATTGGATGGATATTCAAATACAAGATAAGATCCTGTTATATCATCCTCGCCATAACAAACACCTTGAAGCTTTACAATATTCACATGATTGATTCTCGAATGTACATCAATTACTTGTCTAGTGTCCTCAAATCTTATTCTCTTGATCAGTACTTCAGCATTGTTATCAACACATCCCTTGTATACATTGTCACTTATCTTAGTCTCTTCACTAAAATTACCCGTCGCGTTTGTCAATTCATCTATGTTGTACTCCCCTAAAGTGTACTTTATTCCTGCAAGCAAATCAGGAGAAAAGCACGAATTCGTTGAGCTTCTAGTAGGCGTTGGACCGGATATTGGAGGCGAGCTTCTTGGAGTTAATGAACCTGAATTAAAAGACCTCTTATGTATTGTCCGCTCTGCTTTGAATTTCTTTAAGGCCCTTACATATAAACCACAAGCAACTAAAGTTGCAGCAACAAGAAAAAAACCAATAACTGATCCTGCAATATAGAGTTTCTTTATTTTCGGATTTTTGGATGATTTTTTGACCGGTTGTGTTGGTAGAAAACCAGGGCTAGGAGGTTCAGAATCATGAATATTGCTGAAATTTATTGACGGTTCGCCTCTAAGGGGGACCAAAATTGTTGTGTTAGAGAAAACAGGGGGATCAAAACTTAAATTATTAGCTCCCCATATATCTTCAACAGGAATACTGAATTTTTCACTTACTTTTCCTGTATTATCACCTGTAATAAAAGGGTATGTCACAAGATACTTTAATCCAGGACCAAAGAATTTATCAGGACATGCACATTTCAAAGGCACAAGCAACTCTGTTCCACCTTTAATTTCATCAGAAAATTTGATTTTCTTGTTCTGCTCATAAAGTGTGACAGACTTAACTAGACCTTCAAAAACACCACAAGCAACATCGTCGAATTTCGTGTTTGTAAGTGCAATGTAACTAACATTTGCTTGAAAGAATTCACCAAAACAAGAACATTGAATTGGAACAATCACTTCTCTACCAATTTCAAGAATCTGTGACGAAGACGTGACATTGTTCATGTTGAGTAGTTCATCAGGGTCCAATATTCCAAACAAGTAAGAAACATCAGAGATTGTTGTGTAATCTTGGTTGGCTCTATAAACCAAAAATGTCTGACAAGAATTTTTTGGTGAACTACTACATGTGTATCTTGTGCCTGGAGAAGTGATACTAGAAAAACATGAGGTTGGATCATAGAACTGTTGGCCATAGCTTGATCCAATAAAGATCCAAATTAGTACTAGAAGCCATTGAAAAATCATGGCATGCAAAATAAAATCAGATGGTGTGCATTCTGCTCAAGAGAAAAAGTGAAAGTTGGCCAATTATCTTACTGTCAAAATAAACAAAGCATGAAGAATCAAGAAGCAAGAATGTGGCAAATGAAGGAGTGATGTTGATATGGGAGAAAATTAAAGATGATGGAAGAATTAATATAAAAAATTAAAGTACAATTAGATTTCAGGGCAGGCCAAGCAGAGAAGTATATGGGTAGGATGTTTGGGCAACTAAGCTTATAAGTAAGCACTTTTGAACTTATTTACCTGTAACAACTTATGGCTTTTAGCTTATAAGCACTTATAATGATATTTTAATCATTTTAATAGTATTTACTCAAACACACCAACATTTTAATAGTATTTACTCAAACACACCAACTAGTTATTACTAGTTTCAACACTTTTAGTCAAATACGTAATTGCTTATTCATAAATTTAGCTACAACACTTAGAAGTGTTTTTCAGCTCTTGATATTTATCGGACACTTTTAATCAGCTAACTCAAACAAACTCGATAAAATGACCATTAATTTTTTTCTTTTCTTTATTGCAATAACGTACTGTGACTGAGTTTTTGTTGTGGAATTAAGGGCAACATCAACAGCCGGCCACAATCTGTATATCCAACTGTCATCTACTTGGCAAGTAGACAGAAAAAGTATGGAATATTTTCTTGACGTTTTCTGATGGCACCTCCTAAGGTATCTAGCTGATAGTGTGACATAGCTCTTTCCTTTTCCACTTCTTCTCTGAGGTGCTCAAGTACGGAGACGTCTTATGCAAATTCAAATATAGTCTGATCCTAGTAAGGATATCAAATATCGGGTGAAAACCCAAAAAAGAAAAATAAATGGTCAAGTGTACTTACAGAAAAACACTCTTAAAGTAGGTAAACTCTACATAATAATTCTAGTATCAATTCACCTTATAACAATCCATACATTATTCAACGCGTAGCAATCCCTATATTATTATTCATTATGGCATAAGAAATCCATGTACCACAATTCAAACATAAATAAACTATAAACCAAACAAAACCCCTTAAAAATATATATGTAAGTCTCACCTATATACATTCCTTATAGGATCATAAAGATAATGGGCGAAAACTTTTGGGTTCACGTGAACCGAGTAAATTTTTTCTATATTAATTATGTATTTTTAAAAAAATCATTAAATATTTATAAATGTTTAACTATGAGTCTAATTATAATTTGAGGTTGTTGTATGAACCCGTTAAATCTTGGATCCGCCTAACATGATACTTAGGCAAAGTTGAGTGATTTTTTAGTTATCAAAGAAGTTGTTTAGTGATTCCTTATGATACTTAGGCAAAGTTGAGTGATTCTTTCATTACAAAACTGATAGTAGTAATTTTGATACAATAAAGTAAAAGTTTGAGTCATGACCTTCTGTAAAATTACTCCTCATTAGACCATATTAGTCTATCTGTTGGACAAATGCAAGGCTCGTGGAATAGATATTGTGCTTTGCCGAATGTTTGACATAATCTTGTCCAATAATTAATTATTTGATGCCTTACTAATTTATAGTTAATGAACCTTCCTACATTTGTTGCTTTTTGTGGGGTTATTGGGAGAATAATTGATTAAGACAAATACGTCAACGACAGAAACATTGAGGGGCCTGATGATACAATTTACAAAGAACTAAACGTCTTCAATTATTTTTGCTACAATTCAATATTGAATGATCGATCGATACAACAAAGATATATGTATACTACTATATAGTGGAAAGAATTCCGATCATGTTACTAAAACAAATAAAAGAAAGGTAACAACCATTTATGGAATATGGCCATTTCTAGCTCAGCTCATATACTGAGCTTAATTTTGTTCTACTATAAACAAAATCATCATGATAATTATAACTATGAAAATGATTAAATCCTTCTGGGATTGTAGAACCATTTCAATTATTCTTTAGGATCATTTGGTCTATAGAGTAGGATCGGTCGTTTGTTTGCTGCTTGGACTGGTCTGGAATTTGTATCAGATTCCTGCGAAGGAAAAAAAAAAAAAAAAAAAACCATGATTGAGAGAGCATTAGTAATTTAGTATTTATATCATCAGATTAAGATAACCCATAGTAACAAATAATTCTCTTATAATAAGCTTAACTCGGTAAAAGGGTTTAAGATATATACTGTTAGTATAACGCAGAATTTTCAGATTTTCAATAAGCGGCGTTGATATTCATAGAAGAAAGAACAAAAAATTAATTATCACATATGATATAAAACATATCTTGGCCCAATGGTTTAGTTCAGTATTAAGTTAGAAGAGCTCGTTGGTTCAATATTGCTTAACCACAATTTTAAGCAAAAGATGTTGTTTTTCCAAAAACATGCTTATGCTAAGGTTTAACCTCCAACATCAAAGACCAAAACTAGGCGCTAAACCATATATCTCACCAAAACATATTCTTTGTCAAGAGGTGTCGATTCTTTTATATATACATATATATAGTAAAATTTTCCGACGATACACCCCTTCGGTCAAAGTGCATGGGTCTGCCCCTGAGTATAAACAAATTAACTAGATATATAAGGGGTTATTATTCGGTTTTGCTAGTTACCATATCAGGCTTATTGCTACGAAAAGTTACATGTTATTGTAGGTTAACTTAATAAATTTGATGGTGTAAAATTTTTATATACTATTAGTGCAAAAAATAGTCCTGGGATAAAAATTTAATCTCCTTGTCCCACGTTTGGTTGGGATAAAATCGCGGCATAACTAATCCCGGATAAGTTATCCCGAAATCTTAAACTTATAGCATAGAAATCAATTATGATGTCAATGTATATTCTAAGTTAAATGTAATGGAGAATAATTGATAATTACTAGGCAATAATCATAATTCTAAATGCTAATAACATAGTTAATTTGGAATTGAAGTGTAGCAACTCACATCATGAACTGCCTCGCGGATTAGCTTCATTTGTTCTCTTGTGACAGTCCTCACCTAAGAAAACGTAAAGACGAAGTCGAATATTAACTTCAAAGTACGTTATAATAAAAGGACAACTTGGTGCACTAAATATTTAATTTGTGTTTAATTTAGAGTCCCAAAAAAGCCACGATGTATCAGTATTGAGGCGATTCTACGGCTCGAAACTCAAGACCTTCAAAGTTCCCGTTTGAACCCTTTGAACGTTACAATGAAGAAGAAAAAACCTTTGAAGTTTTGAAATTACCTTTCTTACAATAGTCCAGACAACATCTTGAGTGCAAGGAGGAACAGTCAACGAGCCAATATATCTGTAATATTTTCTGCTACCCAACTTTATTTCTTTTGGATCAATTGCTCCTATCTTTCTCTCCACACCTGTTGTATGTGCTAGAGCTTTTAAATCACCCTCGATCTGAAATCAAAGATCGACCATATTACATATACCGATAGTATTAAAGAATATTTACATTATTAGTGTAATTCGCTTGTAGTAAATTACATATCTTATATTATTAGGTTACTAATTCCACTAATTATGAATAATTATTTATAGTCATCTTCTAAGTCGTAACTTAATAGCGTAAATATTCTGGTGTATGAAAATTAACTCTGAGTTAAAAGTTGTGTTTAGTGTAATGTACCTTAGACAAGAAGGAATCAGCTCTTCCAATCTTGTACATTATTCCAACAACTGCAGTCTTTCCATCCTCACTTTCATGAACCAAATGAACCTCCAAATCAAATCTGCAGTTATTCATATAAAATGTCACTACTTAAATATGTAACCTCAAGAAGACTACAAACAAGAAAAAACAAGAAATTATAATATAATAATAATAATAATAATAATAATAATAATAATAATAAGGACCTTCTTCCATTGATAGTATGTTCAGAAGGTGAATGCCAATGAGCCTGATTGAGTTGATATTTTGTTCCATTTATCTCAATATGTCCAGCTCCACCTTCCCATCTTAACTGCAGTAATAAATAATTATATTCATCAAATTTATCACAAGAGAATAAAAATAAACCACTTGTTAAATATCATGAGAATTTTCCAAAATTTACGCATATAGTTACAGATTAATATAAGTTACTATTCAACGTAACGTCCACATAACTCCCCTCTTAATTTCAAGGAATTAAACACCTAACAATATTGTCGCATATTAAAAAATTAACTTGTTGCTTTTTTCACTGATTTTTCTCAGAGATAAGGTAGGTTAGGTTAAATAGTGAATAAGAATAACACCAAACAAAAAATAATGATTGTATATTTGATTAATTTCATGTAGTAGGTCAAGTTGTTGATAAAGAGCACCTATATAGTTCAGCATTACCAAACAAATTGGGTTTACTCCAACTTTATATGCCATTGAGGCTTGAAATTATCGCAAATCTAGAATTATGTTTACACCAAATTTATATAGTACTACACGGTCTGTTTGGTATGATGAAAGTGATTATTTTATATGAAAAATATTTTCCAAAAATATAATATTTTTCTATAAAATGTTTTATGTTCTTTGGTTCGGTGAGTTAAAGATATTTTCCAAAAAAAGTTATGTTAAAGAATAATAATATTTGCAAATCAGATAGTGTTTTGATGAAACATTTGAATATGTACTTTTACTACTAAGCAGTGTTGAGGATGAATAGGATCCTTCCATCCTTAATCATATTTCTCGATTTTGAACTCTAAAAATGAAAACTCCATGTAGGCTCTAGCTAGGGAACACTTCCCGCTTGGTGGGTCATGCATGACAAGAATTAATCCGAATTAGTCGAACAAGTAAATCTCAAATGCCAGATGGTCAAATCAAAGAATTGAGTATTAAAGATCATTTATAAGTGTGGTTGGAGCAACTTATAGGAAACAAAAAATTAAGGTCATTGTAAGAAAAATAATTTCCGTCAATTGGTAACGAAAGCCAGTTTTCCTTTTCTTGTAACCCAACAACAAAAAACAACTTATGAAATATACTTTTATAAAAAATGACACCCATCGTACCAAGCAGAATAAAAACTGTGATCTTTTTGTTCTTACCATCATATCATGTCCTCTATTCAAAAGAGTAGCATAGGATGATGCTTTGTAGCTTCTTTTAAGTCTTCCCAAATAAGAAACAACTTCAACTCTCTCATTCAAAAGATCAATTGGAGATTGCAATTTTCCAGAATTACACGTACTCCATTCTGGATGAATTTCACCCCAATGTGCTGGTCCATTCTCACTTTCTTCATCATAACTAAACTCACTTTCATCATCTGTAAAATAATAATGAAAATATTATAATTAGAACACATGATTGTTACAAAAGTAAACTGAGAGCAATAAAGGTTATGGTGGAGTGGTAAGTACTCCTTCATTCTTAAGCAGAGATATCGAGTTTGAGCCCTACTGGATATGAGTCGCCTTTATTAATTAGGGAGCGCTTTACCCAATGTAGGATTTTTCAAAGACGAATCCAAATTTAATCGGATCCAATTCGGGTACCGAATACTAATAGAAAACGAAAAAGAAAAAACTAAATTGAGACACAAACTAAAGATACTAACCAACTTCATGACATGTTGCAAGAAATAATGCACTTGTGAGAAGAAGAAAAGAAAGGAACAAGATTTTGTTGGTTCTTGCAAGCATTGTATCCATATTTTTCCCACTTTAGAAAAAGAACTTTGTGTTTTGTTGTTAAGGTAACTTTACCTTTAATGGATGCTTTTATAGAAGAAAAATTAAAGTTGCATTAATGGAAAGTAAAATGTGAAACTGACCAAGAAGATCTTAAAAGCTGTGCCTTTGACTATACTTTCTGTGTGAATTAAGAAGTTTCTAGCTATTTGTGAGCAGGTTTGAAGCATATGTTATTTCTGTTAATTAGAACATAAATACATAATACACATATTATAAATTAAAAGACAACAAACAGCCCCTTTTTCAAAAATATATTTCCTTGACTCTTCACGTTGGAAATTCTATTCAATTTTTAATCAAATTCGTTTGTTGAAAAAGGTCCCTTTTTAATTAATTTCTAGCTATTTGAGCTGGCTGAACATTTTTCTTCCAGTATTCAATATTTATATTGGAGTCCTAATAATTTGGGTTTGTGTTGCTTGTGCTCATTATAGGGCCGGGAAGCGATTCTTATAAGATTTTTTTTTTTAAAAAAATTTCGGGCTCGCACTTGAAATTTTTAATTAAGGATGGAGATATATTCTATCAATCCCAAAAAATTCTTGGTGGAAACATATCAAATATATCAGGTTTGAAGCATATGTTGTTTCTTTTACTGAAAACAAAATACAAATATGAAAAGACAACGGACAGCTCATTTTCAAATATATTTCCTCGACACTTCATGGTGGAAATTCTATTCAATTTTTAATCAAATTTGTTTTGTTGAAAAAAGGTCCTTTAATAAAATAAATTCTTTTTGTCTCTATGATTTTGTTGATATCGAATGCATGTTTTTTTTCCTGAATGATTCATTTGTCGTCACCATATTATTGCCCTTGTTTTAAAGCAAATAAAAAATTATTGCACTTGCACAATTGTCAGGGATACATTGTTTACTACTCCCTCAGTTTCAACTTATGTGAACCTATTTTCTTATTAGTTCGTGTAAAAAGAATTGTCACTTTCTATATTTGGAAACAATTTACCTTTATGCAGTGATTTATAGCCACATGTGACTCATTTAAAACTACATGTTTAAAAATCTTCTCTTCTTTCTTAAATTCCGTATCCAGTCAAATGGTTTCACATAAATTGAAACGGAAAAAATATCTAAGTATAGAAAATAAACCAAAAAAGGAGGAGTTTATCAAAGTGCAACTTGTTGGCTGCTGCGAGGAGTACTAGGATTTGGAATTCACCTTCCAATATTACCGCAACAAAATACTGTAACTTGCATGTAAAAAATATTGACAGTATCCCTTTGAATTCAACTTCTATACGTTGATACTTGATAGTATAAAAAAATTACTTATATGCTATCAGATTACCTAGATAATTTTACAAAACGTTTTTGAAAAGTGAAATTAATAATCTGAAAACTAAGATAGATTACTCGCCATAACAATTTATAAAGTACTAATTATGTAACTTTTTAGACCATCATATTTATAAGTTAAATCCTATGTCCTATAGTAAAAGATGTTCTCTTATAATTAATTAATCACATAACACTATGACGAAAATCAAACCTTAACATATGATCATGTGCTACAGACTGAAAATATGCTTTTTTTTTTAATTGCCACCTTCTAGACACCCTTGAGAAGCCTAGGAGACTAACTGCGTGTGGCTACACATTAATTAAATGCATTTTTCTGTTATTTAATTCGTTGATACTTGAAATTATTCTTTGACACAATGACATCTATAGGTAAGGTATATATGCTGATCGTTCTGATGACCTACCAAGTGTTTCTAGAACATTTCATTTCATTAATTAATAATAAGCATACAAACTTATGGAATGATTTTGCAATCTGACTGTTCCATTTATTTTTTCAAAATGAGAGTTTTTTTCACTGACAAATATTATAAATTCTGTTTTGATCGAAAACGTATATAAAAAAAAAAGTATTATATTGGAAATTCACATTTGGAGGTGCAGTTTTTGATATTTTCGATCTATTTTCTAGAGTATGGTACAATCTTTTGAGGTAACTATGCTATTTTTGGTGTCTCGTACAATTTTTGCGTTCTAGGACTTGATGAGACTTTCCCGATCTTTCTGGCTAACTTTTTCCCCCACTATTCTTCTAAAATATAGGAGTTTGCTAAAATACTTAAAGTCATAAACTAAAAGTGCTCACTTTCGGTAAAAGACTAAAACTGCCTAGAAGTATAGTTAAGGGATTAATTTGAACCTAACACCAAGCATAAGGGACAATTTTTATTCTTTCTGATATATTTTTATCACCTAATCATGATTAATAATATGTTTTTTCACTTTATAAGATTAAATTCATTGATCTAGTGCAAATATATATGTGTGAGAAATACTTATTCAGGTTCGATGTTTGCATCAAATCAAGTAATGTATTTCAAAGATAAATATCGAAAATTAAATAGGAAATACAACAACAACATATATCCAGTGTAATTCGCAAGTGGGTCTAAGGAGGGTAAGTGTACGCAGGCCTTATCCCAACCTTGTGAGGTAGAGAGGTTGTTTTCGGTAGATCCCCGGGCCTCGGCTCAAAAGCACATTTTTCGGAAGCATGCTTGACAAATAGAAAATACATGCATTCTATATTAATTGATCATCGTTACATATAAAAATATGTCATGCACTTTTTCGTTTGATGCAAATATATATATTAGGTTCAGATAGACTATTTTTCTCATCGTATGCCGAAATTTGGACCAAAGAAATGGTCGTTAATTTTTACTAGAGCACTTAGGAGAAAAAGAAAAAGTTTCTTACTACACGACATTAGAAAGGTTGGTGAAATGGACCGAGAACAATATAATGATGTGTGATGACAATTAGTGCAATTGAAGGGAGATTATGGAAAATGATAATCATAATTAAATATTTGTTTTTCCTATTCTTTGGCTGTTATTTGTGGAAGGATTAGTTGAAATTCTCCCTGACTAATGGCTAACCCCCCTTTTTTTTTCCAACTTTGACTCACTCTATATATTTTTATACACCTATCTGGAATATATCCGAAATTTATACGCTAACTCAACTAATTCAAATTCGTGTCGTTTAGGACTCATTATAAAGAAAAATAGTGTAACAGCCTAGTCAACTAGTGATATTGTCCGCTTTAGGCCTAGGTCCACACTACTTTAAAACACGTTACTAGGAGGTAAGACATGCTTACTTATATACCCATCATCGCTCTTGTGCTTTGCCGATGTGGGACTTTCCTCCTAAACTGGGGCGTGACATACACCCTCTCTTACGGACTCAGCGTCCTTAATGAGGTTTGCCCCACCACATGGGATTTCCCTAGACTCAGCATTGAGGTTTGCCTCCCTACCCGAGATTTGCCTAAACTCAATTAAACTTTGGCCCACCATCGATAAAGTTGACACAAGAGTGGCTCGGATACCATCTGTAGCGACCCAGCCTGCTAGTGATATTGTCCGCTTTGGGCCTAGGCCCGCACGACTTTAAAATGCATCACTGGGAGGTAAGGCATGCTTACTTATATACCCAACACCTCTCCTGTGTTATGTCGATGTAGGACTTTCCTCCTAATCTTGGTATATAAGTAAGCATGCCTTACCTCCTAGTGACGCGTTTTAAAGCCGTGAGGGCCTAGGCCCAAAGGACAATATCACTAGCGGGCTGGGCTGTTGCAGACGGTATTAGAGCCACTCCTGTGTTAGCCTTGTCGATAGTGGGCCAGAGTTCAACTGAGTTTAGGCAAATCCGGATAAAGGCAAACCTCGGTCGAGTCTCTCGGCAAATCTCATGCGGTGGGGGCAAACCTCAGCGAGGACGCTGATTCCATAAGAGGGGTGTATGTGACACCCAGCTTAGGAGGAAAGTCCCACATCGGCAAAACACAAGAGAGGTGTTGGGTGTATAAGTAAGCATGTCTTACCTCCTAGTGAAGCGTTTTAAAACCGTACGGATCTAGGCCCAAAGCGGACAATATCACTAATGGTTGGGCTGTTATAAATAGTTGCCATTGGTATTCTTTTTATTACGAGCTTGATTGATTAAGAATGGAGGCTGGATACCATTTATTTCTTCATATTCATTGTGGTAACTGTATTTAAATCTATTACTCCATAATTTGGAATTTTTTTTTAGTTTTCCACTAGGTGTTCGATATTCACTTTCATGATGCACGTTATAGGGAGGGAATTACGGGTTCAAATGGACTCAGTAGTTTTGAGACCTTGAAAAAGGGCAGTCCGACGCACTAAGCTCACGCTATGCGAGGGGTCTTGGGAAGGGCCGGACCACAAGGGTCTATTGTATATAGTCTTACCCTGCATTTCTGCAAGTGATTGTTTCCACAGGTTGAACACATGACCTACCAGTCACATGACAACAACTTTACCAAACCCTATAAATAAATTTAAAAAACCCACTAAACAGCTATATGTACATCCTTGTATTTGACTATGAACTAAATTGTTATCGTAGTATTAACTTGCAGTTGCTATAGGAGCCCATAAACATTAAATCCTGGATCCACTTTAGTCCGCTTCAATTTGAGGCTCGACTTGTCCGATTTCCTGCCAGAAAATCCTACATCAGTTAAACTCTCACCATCAAAGGCGACCATTCCCAAGGCTCGGATAAAAGTTTTGGTAAAGAATATAGTGTTATTTACTATCCTACCACAACTTCGACGGTGGGAACAAAAAAGTTTGATGCAGGAAAGAAACTTCGTGTGACTTCAAACTTCGTGGCTTTCTGCCCAAGGAAGGGAGAAGAAAGAATCATCTTTAATAATCGTATTACTTAATTAAGCAGGTCAAAATTTTCTTGGAGGCTGCTTTGATCTTCAAGAATCCACCATTTGTTTGTTACTTATTAGTCCATTTAAATCATTTTTTATTTATATTCCAAGATGGAAAACTTTTCAGATGTTTGTTACACCTGTACACATTAATTTGATTAAGTAGAATATTATCTGCCTGTTAACTTGATTTCTTCTTTTCGTACATGCTTCTCTTTTTCAAACCACTTACCTAATTCTGCTTTACTTTCTTGAGATTTACCAGACATGTTGAACGAGAATTAAGGTTATTACTTTTTTAAACCATTCAGCCAGAAATGTTGAACGAGAAATTAAGGTTAATTATTATTATTTTTTGCTTAATCATCTAGTTCCTGTAACCACTAGTTCACGACTAATTCAGATTTTCCACCGCGTAAAATTTATTAAATCAACATTTTGCATCAAATATTTCTCCACTCTGAGGGCGGATCCCTAGGCGAACCTATGTGGAAGGTAGGGGGGTCAGCGGACCCGGTAATCTCGGAAAATTCTTCTTTTTTGTGTGTATTATATATATATATATTGAAGAGTGAGTATATATTTTATTAGGCGCCTAGATCCACAAAAGTTGGTTGGGGGCACTGGCCAAGTCTGTTGTTTAAGTTCTGCTTGCTTTAGATGAAACGGGTTTGATTCCTAATTCTAGCAATATCTTGAATTGTTTTTAGTGGATGGTGTTCTTGCCGCCTTAAATCTTGGGCCGCCTCTGCTTGAACTCAAAATATCTGGTCAATGACAAGGGATTCCGTCTATTAACTTGAAATTTTAGTGATTAGTCACGATTTTGCAACATAACACTGGCCACAAATCTATTTTTACAATTTTTTTAACGGAGTCAAAACTTAATGATTGTGCAAATTTTATGGTGTTCCTGGTCTATCTTTTTTCTTCTTTTCAAAGCTAGTATTAGATTATCTATATTTGTTGGAACAAGCAAAATGTTTTATAATTTCGAAATTATAAACTTCACTTTCTATGGAGAATTGGTTAAATATCTGTTTGGCTATTTGATATTGTAATTTTTTTTTATACTCTGTGTATATAAATTAAACTCGTACAATGAGCTAAGATTTTCAAGCACATGTGGCAATAGGAAAACGTGTTCCAGCATCGAAGTCAAAGGTTGAAATTTGCTCAAGTATTTTAGAAATTTTCACCATGAAACCCACGTGTATGCACACGTAATCTTATATTCCTCTTGTTGAATGTTGGTATTACCCAGACAAATTTAATTAGCTGAGAAAGGTAAACAGAAAAATCATCCAAAAAGAAGCACATCTCAAACTCTTTGACGTCCTTATTAGAAATCAAAATATTTCTCATTTTGAAAAATCAAAATAAAATTAAGTAGTTCTATTTTTCATTTTACCCTTTGTATTAATTACAACATTTAAGAGGGAGACAATCATTGATTTAGTTAAAATGCATACACAAGAAATACTTATTGAAGAGTTATAACATGGTGCAATATTTTAAGAGGGTAAAATTATCAAAATGATTTCTTATTAATGCTTTCTTAAGGCGTGTAACTAAAAAACCAGATAACTATTTGAATGACATCTATTTTATTACAACACGGAAACTAACACTTTTAGTTCCTAATATGTCGACATATCTTAATTTTGGTCCTTATAATTTCTGATTAAGCATGTTCAACCTTCAGTTAGTTCATGTGTGCACTTGATCATGAGTTTTCATAAATTTTAGGCTTAATGCATATGCAGCCCCCTAAACTTGTCTTTTTTTTTTTCACTTTGGCACCTCAACTAACTGTTGTTCCTATTTAACCCCTGAACTTGGCCTCAAGTGTGTCTATCAAACACAATCCAACTTACATAGTAACATATATGGTGAGCTTCATTTTCTTCAGCTTTGCGCGTGAATGTCAATCGCATCCTACGTGAAAAATTCAACCAATTAAAACATTGCACCCATTTTAATTATACACATCAGATAGGAAGAAGTGTGCTACTGTGTTATACAAGTGAAGAAGCACCACTTAAACGAATCAAATAACAAAACTGAAAAATAAGAAATTAAAATTGAAAACTAAAAATGAAAACTGAAAACTGAAAATAAGAAACCAAAATTGAAAAATAAGAAGCCAAAAATATTAAGCAACACCAAATCCTATTATGTTATTCCAGAATCTCAAAAAAGCTTCAAAATCAATCTCTAAAGGCTGGTCTTCAATTCTTGGTTGGTCGAATTGCTTGGTTCGTGAAAAAATGTCGTTATACACATATTTTAATGATATGTATAATTAAAATGTGTAGAGGGTTTTAATTGGTTTAATTTTCCACGTAGGATGCGATTGACGTTCACACGTAAGGCTAATGAAAATGAAACTCACAATATATGTTATATAAGTTGGATTGTGTTAGATTGACACATTTGAGGCCAAGTTCCGGGATTCAATGGGAATAACACTTAGTTAAGGTGCCAAAATGAAAAAAAATGGGCAAATTTAGGGGACTGCATATGCATTAAGCCTAAATTTTATTATAGTTCTGAAATCTTTTTGATTCCTAGACACAGCCCACACAATCTTGGACTTATTTTTAATTATCATGGGCCATTTTATAATTTGTTGGGTCATTCGCACAAATGTCCTATTTTGGGGGTGTCTTTAATTTTGTCCTTCGACACTTTAAGCGGTTGAAAATATCCCTGAGATTCTGGGTTCGATCCCCAACAGATCATAGAAGAAAAAAATCCGCAAGACAAGATTTCATAGCAAATTTTGCTTATTCGTACAAACGTTATGCCTTAAAACATAGTTCTGTTGTATCCTAATTAGGCCTCAAGGCTTAGTTTCTATGTAAAGTATGCCTTGTCCGGTATAGTTTTGTAGAACTTAAGTTATCCTACAGAACTATGCTACAAGGCATAGTTTTTATGTAGTTACATAGAAATTATGCCGGAAACTATATATGCCTTGTCTGGTATAGTTTTGTAGAACTATGCTGGAAAAGGAAATACAACTTTTGTCCGAATAGACATAGTTTGCTATGAAATTTTGTCTTGCGATTTTTTTCCCCCTCTGCTAAGGTTCGAACCCGAGTCTTTGGTTTCATAGACTAGTGAATAAGGGTACTTTGATCTACAAATTTTTATTAAATGAGAAGTATGGACAAAAATAAAATCACCGATTTTGAGAGACAAAAATTAAAGACCAGTTCATATCAAGGACAATCCGCCCAATTTTTTGTAATTTGTTGGTTTGGCCCATTTGATATCATCTTTTTTTTTTTTTTTTAATTATGCCCAGTTGGGCTTTTCATTTATTTAAAGAAATAAGGCCATTTGATACCATCACTAAGCTTCAAATAACTAATTTTGTCAGTTGAGAAAAGAACATCGGTCACTCTTGTTCAAAGTGGTTGAGGGAGTTCTCTCCACACCACAAGGTCATGAGTTCAAGGCTGATACAAAAAGAAAAAAGATGAGAAAAAAAAATTGAGGTATTCTAAAATACCTTTTTCTTTTTTAGTCCAAAATTATTTCCTGTTATCTAATTTAAGAGTTCTTCTCTTTTTTTGATATTTAGAAACTTGAAATTTCAACTTAATTTCTATATTCAGTGCATAGTTTTTAACATATTTTAGAGTACATAATTTTATAAACCTTCCATTAAGTTTGACTTCATAATACTATTCTTGTAGTTTGCAATATTAGACTCACTTATAATTTGTTTTTATTTTCATAGCAATTCTTTTAACTCACTTATCATTAAGGCAAAACATCTACAGCATGACTAATTTGTCCTTATTTAAAATTTTAGTCAGTAATTTATTTTATGAATATCTTTTTGGAAACTATCTTCTTCGTTTAAGCGCTTTTAATAGTCATTTTTGTTTCTAAATCCTTATTATCTCATATGGCATTTTTTTTTTATTGTTAGTTAGATCCTCCAAAAAATATTGTCATTGTCGCACTAATGTCAGGTATATCAAAATCAATTTGGTTCTGCATTAATTCTTCAAGTCAGTGGTTATTGATAAAAGCTAAATGCTTAATTAGAACTGATCGATGAATGATCTTGTAGGCAACATGATCTTATGTTTTGTCTTGCCTAATTGCTTTCTTAAAACTAATCAAATTTTGGCCTTAATTATGGTCATATCTGATGATAAATGCGTATCTACTATTATCATTGCAATGCAAGTTCCAGATTTGTAACAAAAAGAAATTGAAATTGTTCAGTTTCTCATCTCAAAAAATATATCATTTCATTTGATTTGATACCATACAACAACATACCCAACATAATCCCACAAGTGGGGTCTAGGGGGGCTAATGTGTACGCAAAACTTACCCCAACCTTGTAGAGGTAGAGAGGTTGTTTCCGATAGATTCTCGGCTCAAGGATTTTGATACTATATGAATAAGAAATTTTAAGTAGACACACGTTAACATATACTTTATCTCTATATAAGAGTGTTTTTTAATTGTAGAAACCAGAAAACTTCATTTAATTAACAGTTTTTAAGACAATTGAAAACCAAACTAATCCAAATAGACACCAAAAGCATGCCAAATAACAGTTTAAACCTGCACAAGCATTTTCTGAACCTAAACTTGAGGCATATAGCAGACCTCAAAGTATCAAAAACCGTAGTTGCCGGTTGAACAAACATACAAACAACATTTACATACGTACCAAGATTTGAACAAACCAAACTCCTAGCCTACACCGAACCAGGAAATTTTAGGCACCGGTTGTTGAGAACCAAATATCACTGTTGCTGGATTAGTAGTCCCTCGTGTGCTTGGCCAACTCAGTCTACAGTCGAGAAAACAAACTAAACATCGTTAGTATGAACGAGTAAAGAAATGTTTCAAGTAAAAATAATTCACTGTCACCATGCGGAAAATGAAAATGCAAAATCTGAGACAAGCCAATAGAGTGACTTCAAAACTTATGAGCTGGACATTGCTGCCCGTTAGGAAGTCTTTTGGACCATCTATAATGCTTCTTCTTCCGACGAACTCAAGTCTCCAGATAGTAAGTTGCTCAAAGATATGTAGGAATATTTTCCCATACAATGACCGATGGACAGTATTGCTAAAGCAAAGGGTAATATGAAAAACACACAGTTTTTTAGGGAAAAGGAAAAGGGAAAATAGCATCCCCTGACAAGGTGTAGGACTCTGCAACAATAGAATCAGCAACCCCTTCTCCATAACCAAGCTGAGACTGGACCATATCTAAAGATAGCTTTGGCTTGTTTTGAACTATGTTGCCCGGTTCTTCAATTATGCCGATGGTTGTGTGCCGGATCCTCCAAAAGTAGTGCATTTTTGGAGGATCCAACATGGACGCGACAACATTTTTGAAGCGTCTAAGCAACGTAGGTTTTGAAGCTTCCCAGGGGGAATTGTTTGTGGATGACATTCCTATTCTAATTAGTGATAAAGGATTACGCTCCCTCATCTTCACTATTTAGCTTTCACCCTGCTCATGGTTTTATCAACACAAACAATTCAGAATTAGAGAATCATAGGTAAAATGCAAAGAACTAATTTGACTTTTGTTTCTTTCTTCTGATATCCTAACTTCACGATGCAAAATTTTCATTGATCTTCTCAAATAATATGAAGAACCTCTCACAAGATTGAATTATAACTTAATAGCCACGGATACGTCTTAAGTCCCTTCTATATACTCTCTCTCTCCGGAAACTCTCCAAGTTAGAAGGCTTAGGTTAGTGTCAAACTAGCCAAAGGCAAAGACTTCACGGCAAGAGCTATCATTCTCTCACTATTTCATCTTTCTTTTCCAACTAGATTCGATCAGCTCTTTTCGCTCTAACTGTTGTCATGGTGGATATAGAGATTAAATGATTGTTTTTTTCAATCTTCCCACATATGGCTAGATTTTGAAGGTTCTCAAAGTTTAATGTTCTAGAAAACGGAAAAGGAGGCCAAAGAAAGAGGACTTTTCACATTCTCCCTTTCATCGTTTTAACCTTCACATAAGTTGGAATGAAGTCTATAAATATTGTTTATCTTTCCTATGGTCATCGATGACTAAAGCAAGTGGTGGAAGAACGATAACCCAGTCCATGGTCACCAGTGTTCATTTCTCAAAGGTTCAAGACCTACAAGGCTTATTCAAGGCATAATTGAGCAGCTTCTAGGACAAGGTCATTGATAGCAAAAATAAGTGGAATCGTCCTTCAATAGCAATAGGGAGGGAGAGAATGGTAACAACTAACAAGTATTTTTTGTTTGTTCAAGGGTTTATTACATTTTGTATCATTAGGAGGTAAAAGGGAAGACAATCATAGCGACAAAACTGGGCATGTCGGTGCATGAAAAAGGAAAGAAAATATTAAAGAGCTTCTTTGAGTTTGAGCTGTCCCGACATGAAATTTCAATTGAGTTTTTGAATCAGAGTTTCAAGTTCGAGCTAAGAAATTGTAAGAACTTCAAGATAAGAGCTTATCTAACAGGTTGTCTTCCCTATCATTTATTGTATCTCAAGAAGGTAAAGAAGCTCAACTCATTTCAGAAGATGCAACAATTTGCATCCAAACCCAGCTTAGAAGTTAGAACCGTAGCATTTCATAATATAAAATGAAGTAAAACACTACTTAAATGATTTTAAATTGATGCTTCCTCTTAAGTACAGAAGAAGGGGAACCATAAAATCCAACCCAAAAAAGGAAAAGAAAAGGAAAGAAGTAGAGATGAACCATACAAATATTCAAGTAAAAAGTAAACTTGTAAGGATACAAGCTGCATTATCTATTTATGATTTTCCAAATATTTAAAAACTTCCAAATATATGTCAACTCTTTTGATATTTTCTTCTTATAACAATGAAACATCACTGAACATCTTGACATTCAAAGCCAGAAATGATGCATGCATTAATGTTAGAAACACATGATAGTACAAAGACAAAGTCTACTTGAAACAAGCTAGACTAAAAATTAAAAGATAACTGTACCTCGAACTGATTCTTCAAATGATCAAGTTCCTTATCAAGATCATTTATAGCCTGGTTATATGCCTGCATAGGTGAGGACTGGCTTGTTGTTTGAATCTGCAAATCAAAGAAAGCAAATAGGTCAAATCCGGAGAGATCAAAGTGCATAAACAAGCAAGGTTGCAGTAAAACATCATAATATCCAACAGACAAAATTGTAAACTAAATGGATGACACATCTTCCAGCTTCCATAACTTTACCTTCCCACCCCATTAATACAGCTTGTCCAACTCCTCTTATAAGGATCAGCCAAACAACCCTATCATTCTCGTATTCCTCCGTCTTCGCGAACACTCATGACCCTTCTTTCCATTACTCACACCTTTAAAACCGAACTAGCTTGAGTCATGCTATCTTTCAATCCTTTATGAGCAGTATAACAAGCTACACTCTCTGTCCTAATTTATGTGGCACAATTCGGATTTCGAGAGTCAAACCTGTTAATTTTGACCGGGTATTTGGACAAAGAATCTTTAAGTTTTTTGACATAAAATTTACATATTTGGAAAGAACATAAAAAGCACTATAAGTCACAATAATTGACAATTCAAAATATTTGTGGTCAAAGAAAAAACTTGTTTGAATCTCGAAATCTAAAAGGTGCCGCATAAATTGGAACGGAGGGAGTATAACATTCCCTAGTTGCTACAAGTCATTTTTGTTTTATTTTCATACTCACGAATATCACATATCATGCTATACAGAGTTAGTCTTACTTTTAAAGGCATTGCAATTTTTTCATTCCACCTTAACCTACTACCTCCCACCTGCACAATTACGTCTGCCAACAGAAATCCATTGACCACTTGGCCACAACAATACGAGCTATAAAACAAAAAACAAAAAAAAGTGAGGAAATAGGCACAATACCCTAAGCAAGATTTTGTACTGAAGAGGATGAGGCAACTTGTATCCAAAGAACAGACATTCTCATCCCTATGTACTGTCGTTATTTTCAAAAATCATGTCAATATTACAAAAAAAATCAGGTCATTACCAAGAATATAAGAAAAATACCTGAAAATCCAATAGAAATAAGGGATTTTCAAAATGGAAAAGGGCCAAATACACCCTTGTACTATGAGAAAAGGGCCAAATATACCCCTCATTATACTTTGGGGTCAAATATACCCCTGCCGTTATACTTTGGGGCCAAATATACCCCTCAACCGTTAAAGTTAGCCAAGGTGGACATCCAATCCTACGTGGCTGCCACACATTTGATGAGATGGATGCCACGTGGCATGCCACCTCAACACCCCTAACCCATTTTACCCTCCCCTATATTTGTTCTTCCGCCACCAAAATTTTCTTCCCCTCCACCACCATTGCCACCATTACCGCCACCACGACCAACTCTCCATTCGTCCCTTTATCTATTAGTTAATGGATCAGAACCATATTTTGACATAAAACATAACATTAGATAGTTGTTCAGATGCTTGAAACAGAAGAACAGTGATTGTCCTTAAGTGTGGATAATACCAACGAAGACTACTTTACCTGGGGGTTGAAAGTGGAGTAGAAAGGATATTCACCAAGAAAATCCCAAAAGAGAAACATCGAAGAGAATTCTTGTCCGAACGAAAAAAGGCTTCTATTGGCTATATACTGAAGAAGAAACAAGAGTACTTGTTGTGGACTAAGAATAAAAACCCATCAGGATCCTTTTGTCGTCCTCTTCCTTGTCTCCCAATTATGTTCTTTTTTATACCATAATATATATGTAATGGTTCATATTCACCATACTGTGGGATTTCACTGGGTATGTTATTGTTGTTGTTGTTGGTTCATATTCACCAATTATGAAAGAGATCAAAAGAAAACTCAACATTATGTTTGTGGCCCAATATACAATATTATACAACACCATACCTGGGTGGAAAGCTCTATACGTAATGTATCAACCTTTTATAGAAGTGTATAATAGTGTACAAAAGGTGTTTATACACAAATATGAACTAAACCGCATAACAAACTCAACATATGAGTTATGTGGCGTAAGTATTTTCTCCCAGTATACATAGATTGCCTAAAAATATTTTCCTTCATACCACCCACCCCATCCCATCCACCCTCACCCCAAGCAACACAACCACCCACCATCAACCTTGTATAAAGATTATAAAAAGGTGTTTATACACAAATACGAGCTAAACTGGATAACAAACTCAAAATATGGGCTAAAGCGTGTAAATATTTTCTCCCAATAGACATAGAGCATAAATTTCCCTAAAATATTTTCCTTCACCCCACACCACCCACCACTACACCACACTCACCCAAAGACCCCAAACCACCCCACACCCCAACCCTAAACCAACTCTACCCCCATCACGCCCTAACGGCCTAACCCCACACCCCCCACCTCACCCACCATCCACCTCAGCATTTAAAAAATTTGGGGGAGGGGAGGAGGAGGGGGGGGTGGGGAGTCAAAATTTCTCATTTTTTATAACATTTATAAAAGTAACATAAAACTTACAATAGAAATAGACCAAACAAAAAAAAGAGAGTAATTAGTGTGTTCACTTACATGCGAACAATGTTGCCAATAGTGTGGTCTTCTCTTTCAACAGTAAATGTAGCTGCATTCATTATCTTCGTATCCCTCTCATACGAAACCCTAACCAAAAAAAAAAAGTTACACCCATTAAAAAAAGAAGGTAATAAAAGTATGAGAAAAATGAACTACTTACTTTTTTACGCCTTCTGGTACGACAAATCGCTCATAACGATACGAGATTCGTATTTGTACTCGCTATTGCTCTTCTTTCATTTTTTTTTACTAGTTTTTTTCGTTGTTCTTCGTCTTCGAACAAAGCCCAATCCAATCCATAGGTAAAAATGTCCGTTCTTTTCTATTTTTTTCTAGTTTTAATTTTGAACTTTGAGTGGAAAATATCCCCGAGACTTGGATTTTTAGCTTGGCAAAAAAACAAAACAATCCAATCCAATTAGATTAACATGTCCATGAGCCCAGCTCAATCAAAAAACAAAAAATCACAAGGCAAAGCAAAAAATTTTTTTTCTTTTGTAACTTTTTTTTTTTTTTGCGTAGATTGTCTTTCTTTTGGGGTGGTCTTTAATTTTTGAACGCTTTTTAAAAAAAAGACTGTAGCTAAAAATATCCCGAGATTACAATCGTGATTCGTACCTCAAAGTAGGGGAAAAACATTTGGTCAAAACAAAAAATCGCAAGGCAAAAGTTGTTGAAAATACCCCAGTTACTCGGGAAAAACCCTTATAGTCAAATTTATAAGATCAAAGGTTTGCCTTTTTTATTTTTTACTATGTTGGAATTCTACAAAAGTTACTTTTGCTTGAATAAGTCTAATTTTGCTAAGAAACCCTACCTTGCGATTTTTATTTTTTTTTTGTGATTGAGCCGGGATTCGAACCCAGAACCTTGGGGTATTTTAGGTGAAGGACAAAAAATTAAAGACCAGCAATTTGAGGGACAAAAATTAAAGATTACAAATTGCCATCAAATTTTGGCTAGCGTTTTAATAGTATTAATTAAACTTTAGCCACTTTTTAATATGAAAATTTAAAAAACTCTTAAAACTTTGGATATTCACCATGCAACTTGAAGTACAAGACTATGAGAAATGTTCTTGGAGTTAAAACTGATACGATTCAAATTTCAAAATAAAATATGAAGTTTCAATTTTTATCCATTCATATTTTCGAAAACTTTCATGTGTTTGACTTTGAGTTCATCTTTATAAGTTCGCACTCTAGAATTTTTACTAAATTCCTTCCAGGGTCCTAAAATCTCAACCGTATGAGTTGAACTCCATAACATTGTCCCGGATTTCGATAGAGGTATCATCAGAGAAATAATTACTATACTAATAGGAAGAGTTAGTTACTTCTATGGTCATCCAAACTATAAAAATTACCTAGTAAAATTACTTTTTTATAACAATATATTTACTCATAATTTACTTTTTTCCTCATCAGAACAAAATTCCCAGATCATACAAACAATTAACTCATGATAAAAGTGGACGAAATTGGAAAGTCATATATCCCTTCCTAGATATTTTTTCTCTTTGTTATATTGCAAAAGGACTCATCAAATAGCAAATGAACATAATTGGTTGTCAAATTGGATGCCAAAATTAGTCAATTCAATTTTTTTGCGGCGGAGAAGCATGATAAATAATTGATCATGATTTTTTTTTATTTGTTTTAGAACAACAACTAGGCAAGTGCAAATTACTATGCATTTGAAAATGAACGATTTTAATCATGCAAGTTCCATATGTCTAGAAAGAATTTTCAAACTATGATCATTTTTGTCTGTTGTAGTGGTATCTAATTACTTTGATCAAATAGTTAAATTTGTATTGAAAGTTAAATAAGGTTAACCACAGTTGATAGTAATTTGATAAAAATGGTTGAATTAATACAAGCAACTTACTCAAAAATTGATAAAGAAATAGTAAATAAAAAGAAAGAGTGAACTTATGCCAATTATGATGAATAACAGTAATGGACTTCTCCTTTGCTAAGAATGAACAAGAGCTTGATGATCAAATAATAATAATAATAATAATAATAATAATAATAATAATAATAATAATAATAATAATAATAAGTAGAAAGTAATCAAGAATAGTCTCTTCTTTTTAGTGAGTATTCGATGCCCAGGTATACAAGTGAAAGTACTATTTATAGGTATTTGGTCCTGTCTGGTGCCTTTCCCGTTGTGAGTAGGTAACGACAATCATTAATTGCTGAATTAGTGATTGTCATTTAATTTCTTGATTAAGGTCGTCGAAACCGTTTCGCCGTTACTGCATTAATTCTATTTAATGCGTAATCAATAGGATCTCGTATGTTGTTCATGTTGATGTTTTCTTCGTTGACCATGTCGTCGGTATTAGCTACCTCTCCGTAATTACTATGCTCGGCATTACCGTTAGGTCTTTCTACGCCATTGCCTTAACTAACATGTGTCAGCCATATGTTGGTCCACGTGTTAGTTGCAATTTTTACTCATACACTAGCCTTTTTTTGAAAATTACAAATCTCACATTTAAATGAGATTTACATGTAAATTTATTTCGAAAGACTTGAAAATATAAAAAGTTATTTACACTAACAATATATATAACATAAACTCGTCTAGGATAGGATTAAATCACAACATAGATATAGATAAATCCCAAAGAAACATCAGAGATTATGCTAGTCATAATTAGGCATGTAGTAATACAGTAATACAACTGTTACTGGTTGACTTTTGGTTTATCATAAAACCCACTGACATTAATGTGGGGTTAAATTTTAATTAATATATCAAAATGCAGATGATATTTCCTTAAAATTCACCATTTAGCACGTTGTTGAGTTAAGTATTTCTCTATCTTTAACTAAAGATTTTAGGTTCGAGTCCTAGGTATGAAGTCGTCTTTGGTAGGAAACTTTATCCCCTAAAACGGAACTTTCAAGCGTGAATCTGGATTATTCGGGACCTAAAACAAGTAACGAACACCCAGCAAGAAACCAAGGAAAAATACCATCATTTATTTGTCTAATATGGCAATCCCACTTATTTTTGCCTCATTTGGTGGGGTTCCCATTTCTAAATTAAATAAGATGAATAGTAATTACGTGATCTCTAGCTAGATTCAACTATATAAACAACGTAAGAAATTTCATATACCTCACAGCAAATTAACTTCAAATATATATCCTTTAGTTCTTCTTGTCTTTAGCCAGGTAAGATTAAATTTCATAGCATTAGATAGGATATCTATTGTGCCATTATAAGAGAAGAAAATCATCCCGTCATGCAAACAATTTTTTTGGTTAATTAAACGATGCTTCAAGAAAAAGAAACCACGTAACTTAGGGGATTCTTATTTGATAAATGATACTTTGAGCTTGGAATAAGTGTGAAGAGATTTATGATACATCTTTATTTTTTTTTAATTGTTTTGCAACAAACAATCAAATTATCATTATATTTTATTCCCTTTTCTACTTGTATTTCCACGAAACTGGAACAAAACTCTCGTGCTTAATTAAGACATGATAGTTGAAAGGCGTATCTTAATTTACGTGGTTTTTCTTAGCCAGTGTGTTGATGATCCATAAGCCCTAATTATTCCTTTTTTTTATTATTATGGAAGTTATCGATAATCATGTTCTTATATATCTTTACTACAAAGGCATAAATTCACGTTTTTTATTAGTTGCATAGTCTCAATATACGACTAAACGTATGGTTTAATTTATTTATCATTCTTGATTCGCAGGGTACAAAATATGAAGGGTGCAATAGTTATGAGGTTCATTGTGGTTGTTTTAGTCATATTGGTGATGACTTCTAGCTTGGCCACGAGCAGGAAATTAATCGAGAATAAAGAAGACGATAATAATGGTGTTTCGCAGGAAGGAAGTAGAAGTGTGAATAATCACCATTATATACCTAGGCAAGACTTCAACAATGGTGGTGGGGGCGCTGTTCCTAAAGGATCAAGGACATGATACAGATCGATGCTGGCAAGTTCTAAAGCTACTAAATTGTGCGGAACCAAGCTATTGTGTTCTGTCGAACTCAATAGCTTTCGGTTGCTCTTGAAGTTAGATAATTAATGTATATGCTTGCACGGTTGTGTATTTTAAGTGGTACCTAAATAGAAATAATGGTAAACCTTCATGGTTGTAGACTTGAAGTAGCTACTACTAGTAAATATGGTACTGACTTTAGTGTTCCTGTTTTTGTCTAATGATGTTGCAGTGGGAAGTGTTGTAATTTTTATGTTGAAGCTTTGTCTATAAAGTGGTGGTAGTAGAAATTTCATGTGTGTTTATGTTTTTTGTACAAAATAAAAAGAAGCTTTGGTTAATCAACCTGTGGGTCTACTCTAGTCTCCATGCATTATTAACGTTATAAAAATCTCTAATATTAGGCAAACGCAGTTATGGTTCAAGTTGTATATTGTAAAAAATAAAAAGGTTACACTTGTCATGCCAAATCCTTTTACAGTTGGCTAACTGTAGAACAGCACCCAAGGAAATGGACCGCATATATTTTCATCTCATCTATTCCTTCTGATCTAAAATTGCACAACAAAGAGGCCCTTTTTTTTTTAAAAAAAAATTAAAAAAAATTTTTTTTTTTAAAAAAAATTTTTTTTTAAAAAAAAAACCGGGTTTTTAAAAAAATTTTTTTTTTTTTTTAAAGGGGGTTTTTAAAATTTTTTTTAAAAATTTGGGGGGGGGAAAAAAATTTTTCCCCAAAAAAAAAATTTTTTTTTAAATTTTTTTTTTTTTGGGGTTTTTAAAAAAATTTAAATTTTAAAAAAAAAAAATTTTTAAAAAATTTTTTTAAAAAAAATTTTTTTTTTTTTTTAAAAAAAAATTTTAAAAAAAAATTTTTTTTCCCTTTTTTTAAAAAAAAAATTTTTTAAAAAAAAATTTTAAAAAATTTTTTTTTTTTTTGGGGGGGTTTTTTTGGGGAAAAAAAATTTTGGGGGAAATTTTTTTTTTTTTTTTCCCCAAAAAAAAAATTTTTTAAAAAAGGGGAAAACAAAAAAAAAAAATTTTTTTTTTTGGGGGGAAAAAATTTCCTTTTTTTAAAAAATTTTTTAAAAAACCCCCCCCCCCGGGGGGTTTTTAAAAAAAATTTTTGGAAAAAAAGGGGCCAAAAAAATTTTTTAAAAAAAAAAAGGGGAAAAAACCCCCCCCAAAAAAAAAAAAAAGGGGGTTTTTTTTTTTAAATTAAAATTTTTTTCCCCAAAAAAAATAAATTAACTTTTTTTTTTTTTTAAAAAATTTTTAAAAAAAATTTTTTGGGGAAAGTTTTTTTTAAAAGTTTTTTTTTTTAAATTTTTTGAAAAAAAAAAAAATTTAAAAAAAAAAATTTTTTTAAAAAAAAAAACCCTTTTTTAAAATTTTAAAAAGGGAAAATTTTGGGGGGAAAATTTTTTTAAAAATTTTAAAAAAAAAAAAAAATTTTTTTAAAAAATTGGTTTTTTAAAAAAAAATTTTTAAAAAAAAAAAAAATTTTAAAAACCAAAAAAAAAAAGTTTTTGGGGGGGGGAAAATTTAAGGGAAAAAAAATTTTTAAAAAGGGCCCTTTAATCTTATTCAATATTGCGCATCATATTGTATCAAAAATATCGTCGACGAGATATCATTTTGTATCGGTTCGCAATTCGACATAACTTACTGAGATCTCATCACTTCATTATTTTCAGGTACCTAAACCTCCCATAAGGTTTCATGAAGTGCTATGTCGTAGGCTCTCCAAGAGCACATTGCCTCCTTATTATGATCATTTGCTCATCCCCCTTTTCAAGGATTATTATATTTTGAACCGATTGGTCTACCATGCTTCATGCATGCTGTAGACTCTGTCCTTCAGGGACATTAGGAGCATTTTGCAGATGAAATATGAAATAGTTGGGTCGAAGAAATGCTTCAACATTTGACTTGAATTATCGAGGATCATACGATGATAATTTACAACATAATTCTTAGGCATATTCTCTCCCCCTTATGTTAGAAAAACTAACACATATCCCCATTTTCTTTGGGAAATCAATCTGTGTGCATCATGATATATCGATTAATCATATATCGCACGTCAAAAGTTCTAAAGTTTAAAGTTCCTGACCCTGAACCAATTATGAGGGGAGAATTTATCATATTTATCTGCCTGAAGCATACAAGTGTCGTTGTATTCAATATATCATATCTCAGACCAACATCTGAAGCTCTGTTCTCATAAGCAATGGTTTAGCTATATTATGGAGGCATCCAATGCCAAACCAGTTTACATATAAACCAAAGATTATCAAGATGAATTGTCTTGATTACATAATCTGGAAATTGTGCTTCCAACTCAATTATTTTGAGCAAGCAACTTCATAAATGTCAAACTGTCAGTTGACAATAAACGTACATGTGACCGTCTCATAGATGCATCTATTAATTAAGACATCACATTGAAGGTGACAGGGCCCGTATTCACCTTTTATATTTTTCAGAATTTTAGGGGATTCAGTCCCAACATTAGCTGATGTAATCAACTTATCACGAGAACAAGCAACACAAACAAATTCTTGAAGAATCTTCTAGTTCTCCAATATGTTTTGAATACTCAATTAGCACTTCAGATTAAATCAGGACGACCAAAATGGTCTTGTCAACTAATAAACTTATCTGTACCCGAAAACTTTAAGTTTACCATGACGAGTGCTATTTATTTTAGTAAACTTTTGGTTTACTATTGCATGAGATTTTATGTCATCAAATTTTGCTTTATTGTAACATGTGATCCGTCATGCTCGGGTAACGTTTCATATACATATTTCTTACCAGTAGTAACTTAAAGATATTCAATTTTCCAATCATTTGTAGTCCCAAAATGATAACCAATTTTATTGCTACTAAACTTCAGGTTTACTATAATCTGTGTTCCGATCGTAACGATTACGATCTAGGACAAATGATGCTATCATATATATCTTCTTTGAGAGACTTTAATTTATTTACTATAATCAGATACTATTTGAAAACTGCTGGTGTCATGATACTTATAAATAAACAATTAGCTCTTCTAGAGCCCTAGATCATTAGTTTCCACTACAAAATATTTTTAGATACTTCTGGTATCATGAAAGAAAATTTGGCTAGACACTACTAGTGTCATGAAGGAAAACAGTAATCAAATGGAAATTTAAACACAATTTTAAACTGTAAATTATGAAAGTAAACGTCAAGCTCCAAACTTCTGTATTTTAAATATCTCCTTCAAGGAGATTAGCCATTAACATTTGAATATTTTATATCAAAGCGACAACCACACATAATAATCACATCCTTCAGGAAGAGGTACATTAATGTTTATTTCCTTCAATGAAATCAATAATAACTAACCATAATGTATCAATGTGGTTATAGTAGAAAGCATTCTATTATGTTCCCTTATGCCGTTGAATGATCCTTTGAAAAATTATGTAATATGTTTCTACGTACGACAGGTACATGCTGCAACGTCTTAATTTCATACCACACAAATAAAATGTATATTCCTTGTTATTTTATCTCTCCGGGAGTGGTATTTCTTCATTCATTTCAGGGAATGAAACTTGATAATTCAAATATACTTGAAATACGACGTCCATCACTAGCTCGTTATTTTGCTCAAGGACAAGAAGACACTGCTTCAGAATAATTCTCAGATATTTACTAATTCTTTCTGCTTTTGGAGTAAAGTTTCAGGATTTTACTACTTCAGGAGTAAAGTTTAAAATATTTTACTACTTCGGGAGTAAATTTTAAAGTTTTACTACTTCAAGAGTAAATTCCACAATTCTACTGCTTCAGGAGTAGAGTTTAGAGCATTAGTATTTCGAGAGTAGATTTCAGAATGTTTACTACTTCAGGAGTAAATTTCAGAGTTCGACTACTTCGGGAGTAGATTTCAAAGTTCTACTATTTTTGGGTAGAGTTTAAAGTTCTAATACTTCGGGAGTAGAGTTCAAAGTTAGCTACTTCCGGAGAAAATTTTTGAGTTTACTATTTCGAGAGTAAAACATAGAATATTCAGAATATTCCTTCTCAATTATTCTACCTGTTCTGGAGATGAGTCGTGATATTTTCACAACTAAATGCATGTTTGTATTGGGTTTACTAAATATTGTCATTCCTTCAAGAAATGGATCTGTATTTGTAACCCTTTTCAAAAGTTGTCATTATTCAGGAATGAAACATAATCATATGAATATGTCTTAAGCATATCAAATTGTGATAGCTTATAACCTCTTTTAAGATATTGCTACTTCAAGAGTAAATTGAGGCATATATATGATATAGAGAATTTTTCTCTAACACATCTTAAGTTGTAATCACAACAAGCCTATAAAAATATTACCACTTCCTGTATTATAGGTATAAATAAATTTAGTCATAACGAGACTTAGGAAATACTATCACTGATTGAGGACTTCGTAACATAACAATATCTAGCAAGATATTGGATGCCTTTTTCATTGTCAATTTTCCAAAACTTGGAATATTAAGGAAAAGAACTCAGGAGTAGCGTCAATAAGAAAACCACTTTGCTAAGATAAAGATAAGGATATGATTCCGCTTACCTCAGCCAATCATGAAACCATAGTAGTTCATTTACTTTGCCAACATGTATAAAGGAAACGGTGATGCCAAAGGGATACCAATCATTCAACCCCTTATATAAGACGTAAAAAATTCCATAATTTAATAATTCCACTACTTACCATGGAAGCGGATTTATAGCTAGAAAACTTTCATTTGCGAAGTTTCAGCTTTCCAAGCTATGCACGGTCATCCATAATACTTTAAGAACCAAGAAATTAATATAACAAATCATACCTTCAGACCGACTAATTATAAGTTGTGGATGGAATATATATGCGGTGTCCAATCCCTTAATTGATTAGAGTCTCGTGCTGATAACGTGTTATGAAACTATATATAATTGGAAATAAATAAGAGAAACAAACCAATAACTTTGTAGAGAGGAGAGAGAGTGTTATCACATTTCTTGGTGTTACAAATGAGAAGGCAAAGCTCCCTATTTATAGAAGAGTTTTCTTTTCAACCTACAACATATACTACTTTATGCAGTCGCTATACAACTTAATACACAGACACAACTAATATACATATCTGTTATGATACAATCTTGTTGGTTAACTAAGATACAACTTGCGAGTACAAGTTGTATTTATCACTTAATGTGCAAGTGGTATAATATACACTTCTAGTTGTATAATAATTAATAATACATCCATATTACAACTTGACAAATGGTTTATAACAAAAGGTATATAATAAGAAATATGTATCCACGACAAACTCTAATTAAACATACAAATGGGTCGTCCATTGGGCCGAGTCCTTTCATGAAGTAGACTCAATTTTTTTCTCTTTTTCACCTTTTCTGTGTCAGTAAATTTTCTAAACAAAGTCTCAATACCACAATAAATGGAAGCTATGATCCAAAAGAATTTTCAGAGAGAACTCTTTTCTTTTGTTTTTCATTCGGTGTTTGTTATCTATTTTAGGGTTCTGATTTGCGCAGTGTAAAGTTTATTAAAGGGGGAGGTGTTCCTACCGGGATTATTTTCATGACGAAGTAGTCTAAATAGCGGCTCACTTAACCGCTTAAACTAAGAATAGTGGGTATATAATATATGTATAAATTATGTAGAATATATGCATAATTGTATACAATCTATGTATGCCGGTTGTGAAAAATAAATAGTGAATCCAACCTGTTATTTGTGTAAAATTCATTCTTCTTTTTTCATTCTTTCGAACTCGAAATATATTACTCCCTCCGGATAAAAAAAGAGTCCACTTAGCCTTTTTTTTTTTAATCAAAAAAAGAGTCCACTTAGCAAATCAAGAAAGAATTAACCTTATTTTTTCATATTTGCCTCTATTAAGTGTTATATGATCAAATTTCAATGCCTATTTAATTATGGGTAGTTTAGTCAAATTACCTATTTTTTTTCTAGGAGTTAGTATTTTTTTAAGGGGTGTGCAGATGGCTAAGTAGACATTTTTTTTTTTTAATCCGGAAAGAGTATTAAGGAGGAATCATATCTATCTCATCACAACTCTTAATGGTGAGAATGAACTCATGTATCCTACATACTCAGATGTTCTCCAATTAAATTTGAAACTTCTTTAATTTTAATCAACTAACAATAATATAGGTAAGTATATGCAATTAATTACATGTCCCTTCTAATATTACAGTTGTCACGTTGAAAATATCTTTTTCTATAGATGACTGATTATGGGAGACAGGTGGATATAATAATGGGATTTAGGCAAAATACCATTAAAGAGGCACGACAATTCATCATTTCTTGATATACATAGAAGACTAAAAATTATTAAAGTGGAGACCAAACATGAATACTAGATAGAACTAGACATTTCCAAACGTGGTTAAATTTGATTATTATTCTAGTGGAAAAAAGAATGGCCCATGCGGCCATGCCCTTCCATTGCTTTCTAATGTTTTACATATATAGAATCCTAATAAACCCACTTTTTCAATGTAATTTATGTGTTTGTATATTGACCGTCCAAAATTGTGTGGTTGTCAATTCGGTGTAGGAACAATTTGGTTATAGATAGGTAGATATATATTGATTTGTTCTAAGGTGCCCCCACTTTGATTTGATTTGTTGAGTTAAATAATTGATAGTCTATATTCCATGAAGGGTCATTGTGACTGTAAAATCAATTAACTTGACCCTATGTTTCTTTTCACAGCTTCACGTTTGTACTATTGGGTGCAAAGTAGTTTGGAGGTTGGCTCTTTATTTTACATGATTTGAAATTATGATTTGAAATCCCAAATCATATTCTTTTGAATAATTTAAAATTTTATCTCATAATAAATCATGAAATAAAATTGCATGTCCAAACTCCTACTTAAGTTAATACTCACTTGTATCGGGTGTTTATAGCAACACGTATAAATTTATTATAGTTAAGTGTATGAGATCGTGAGAATACATGTTACCTAACTTTCATTAAGTGCTAAAGATCTATATATAAACATATGTCATGCTTATATATATTGGCTTGATATGTACACAGAATACGAATAAACTTTTGCCTTTAACTCATAGTGTAAAGAATGTTTATCCTATTAATATATTTCAATTATTTTAATGTAATAGATTACTTAGTCATATTTGTATGGTATTGATGTCACTTATCAGGAATAATTACTTATAAGTACCTCTTAAGTAACATAACAATGTAAAAGAATACCCTACATATAAATAAATTGGTTAAAAATTTATCGATATTGAGTGTTTACAATCAATCAATAAATCCAAGATATTTCATACAGAAAATTATTATCTAATCATGAATAAGCGATATAAATTCTTACCTTAATTATTAGTTAGCTAAAGTTAAAATGATTGATTAGGTGTAAATACCTTATGCAAATAAATATTTACAAATAAAATTGATAGTACTAAAATATTATCCTCGTCATGTTATACCTGATCCTAAAATAGTTATAAGGACTTGAGACGTCATGCGAATTCCATAGACCATAGTGAGGAAATTGCTTTGTGAATTTAAAGACTTGATCAGCTTAATATCATTGTCTTCTTATGCAGATTATCACTTTCTTTTCTTTCTTTTTTCCTTTTTTTTGTTTTTTTTTTTGTTTTTTTTGGAAGTGCAGAGTGGAGGGGGCTCCCCAACTATCACACTCTAATGATTATAGTCAAGAGAAAAAGTTGAAAGTGACCTTATTGATGCAACAATTTTGAAAATAAAAGGTCCCTGGGTTACTCCTTAGTTTCCACAATTTATTAGAAGGGTTTGATATTTTCTAACGATATGTTTTCAACTTCATCTTGGCCAGTGGCACTTGTCCTCTTGACAAATGTTACCCAACTCGTATGAGACCGTTATATAATTCAACATTTTCGTGCACGGACAGCACCATTATATTTCTGACATCATGTGAAATTTTGAGTGCTATACCCAAAATCTTAAGATAATGAAACAATCAAACCATAGTATAGCCTCTTTTCAGACATAGACATGATTTGAAATTTATGAATTTAAAATTTTAGTTCTCTTAAATTAGTGATGTGATTGTAAATTAATAATTTGTACATATGTTAAAAAAAGATGATACATATAGACTTTGAATCAAAATTATTGTATTTGATCGAACCGCAGGATATAGTGACAAACCTCACATTTAACTTTCCAAAGTTTTCTCTTGAGCGCAAATCTTTTTTAGTTTCATCATAGATATGGTGACATTCTAGACAAATTTAATATGGACAAAATATGAGAGAGATGTTTTAGTATATGTGGAAATACGCTTTAGATGTTAGTGATATATTTTAATGTCAAAATGGACAATATCATTACTGGTCTAAGTCGTTATAGATGATATCAGAAGTATATTTCGTGTGCGGTCTTTGAGTGATGGTGAGGCACACCTCAGCATTCAACATTTTTTTTAAAAAAAAAAATTCTGGGTGTATGGGTTAAAAATGCATCTAACACGTGGATCAACATAGTCGACACGTGTTGATTTTTACAATAACGTCGAGATATCAGATGGTAATGTCGAGTATAGCATTACGAGAGAACGTAATCTGAAAAGCTCACTCAACAAAAAAGAACATCAACGGAAACAACATACAAGACCTTCTTTACTACGCATTAAATGGAGTTAATGCAGTAACGACAAAACGGTTCATAACGGCCAAAATCAAGGAATTAAATGACAATCATTAATTCAGTAATTAAAGATTGTCGTTACTTACATACAACGGGAAGGGCACCAAATAGGATCACATACCTATAAATAGGATTTTCGCTTGTATACCTAAGCATCAAATACTGACTGAAAAGAAGATACTGCTACTGATTATTGTTTTGCTTATTCTCATCATCATTATTCTCTGATCATTAAGTTCTTACTCGTTCTTGGAAAGGAGGAAATTCATTACTACTGTTCATCACAATTGGCATAAGTCTACTTCTTCCTTTTATTTACTTAGTCTTTATCGATAATTAATAATTTGCTTGTGTTAATTATTTCATCTGTATTACTACCAATTGTGGTTAACCGTAGAACAAATTCAAATATTTAGGTAAAATACGAATTTTGACTCAAACAGTTTGGCGCACCTGTCTGTGGGAATTTCTACAGTTGGCTTTGTAGTTTGATTTCTGCTTTATCTTTGATTACGCAAGCGTTATTACTTTAGTATTTTCTTCTGTTTTGCATTCAGATATGACAGCAGTTACATCTACACCACCCATTGACGAAAACAGAAACGTCAATGAAAAGTTACTGGTTGACCCAACTAACGGGACAACAGGAAACACATCACTGGCAGTCCCAAATCAAGCTTCAATCCCAATAGGGGATTTGCGGGAGTTCCTGAAAGGAGAGATGGCGGGGGTGATGAAACAAATGATGATTGAAATTCGGCAAAATCCCACGCGACCACCGCCATCGAACGGGATTGCTGGTTCAAGTCGATCAATATCCCTTGAGCAAAGAAACTTAAATGGAGAGCCAACCAACGCCAATGATCTCGGCGTGATAGCATAGGCAACAAGTCATGGCGATGTTGATATCAATCCAGTTATACCTGTTCCAATACTGCAGCGGTTCGAGCAAACATATGAAAAAATTCAAAGAACATGAGGAAAGAATCAGTAGAATACCCGGGGCACCACCCGCTATCAAAAAAAAGGACGATAGTGACTACATATATCATCCATGAAAAGATTCTGCAGATTTGCAACACGTTCCAGAAAGTTTCAAATTACCAAAAATCAAAAAATATGACGGAACCACCGACCCCTTAAGATCACATTACTGCCTATACATCCGCAATTCGGGCTTGTGATCTTGGGCCAAAAATGACTCAGTCTGTTATGATTAAACGGTTTGGTCAAGTATTGACAGGAGGAGCGCTGGATTGGGATGCAAAATTACCCCCGAATTCACTTGAATCATTTGCGGATTTAGTAGATAAATTCAAGAGGCACATACTGGAGCAAGGAAACAGAGAAAAGAATGGAAGATATATTTAACATCAAACAAAAGAGAGATGAAACCCTACAAGAATTTATGCATCGCTTCCAGAAACACCGCAACACCTTGCTGCAAATTGAAGACAAATGGGCTGGAATTGCATTCCGACATGCATTACATCTCGATGGAACGCCGGCAACAAAGGATATCGCCAAACACTTAATTGAGTACCCGGCAAAGACATGGGACGATATATATTACAAATACTGTTCAAAAATTCGGATAGAGCAGGATATCATCAATCCGATCATGAGGAACTCAACACCATCAACTAGGGATACGTCAAGTAGAGGCAATTCCAGAAAAAACGATGGAGATAGAACGCATAGAAGAGAACGTTATGATCCATATTATCCACGAGAAATTGGTGAAGGTACACGAAGAAATAATCAATATCGGCATAGATCACCACCGGCAGCAGGGACGTCCCGAGAAAATTATAACACCGAAGCTCTAAAACTCACGGACTATAATTTCTGTGTTTTGACATCAAAAATGGTTGCAACATTGGATAAGTTGGGTAATAGGATCAAATGGCCCCGGAAAATGAAATCAAATCCAAGTAAAAGAAATCCAGAACATTTATGTGAATTTCACAAAGGACATGGTCACAAGACTAAGGATTGCCATGCATTGCGATTGGCCTCTTAGAGCAAGGACATTTGACGGAGTTGCTTTCGTAGAAAGACAAGCAAGCATATTATCGGAACAGGGAGCAAGGAGCACCGCCACCACTTCCTGAGCCAAAGCGAGTAGCAAATTTTATTACAGGTGGTGCAGATGTCAACATTATAGGGGGGCTGGACGTCAACAAAGTCACTTACACCTCAGGCGTGAACTTCGAAAGAATAACCACCAGAAGTGAAAAAAGGGATAGACTGGCTCTCGTTGAAGATTATATCACCTTCGATGAAGCCGACGCCGACGATATGCAATTTTCGCATAATGATGGGTTAGTAATTACTTAGCGCATCTTAGATACTGATATTAAACGTGTTTTTGTTGATCAGGGAAGTGTTGCCAACATGATAAACATCATAGTCATAGAGGAGATGAAATTGACGAGCAAAATAATCCACAAATCCATCATGCTCACTGAGTTCAATAATTCAACAGAAAGAACTCTGGGTGAAATCATTTTACCAGTCGTAGCAGGTGGAGTGGAATTGCAAACTGCATTTTCAATCATGTCCTCTGTGATGGATTACAACATGATAGTTGGACGTCCCTGGATTCACGCCATAAAAGCAGTACCATCAACATACCACCAAGTGGTAAAATTTCCAACGCCGTGGGGCATCGGAGAAGTTCACGGTGAGTAAAGAATTTCCAGAGACTGTTACACCGTGGCGATAAAGAATGCCGTACCAAAGGTAGAACATTTCGAACCGGAAAGAGAAGGTAAAAAGGATAAATAAGTCTACCAAATACTGCAACAAACCGAATCAAGCATCAACGATGCTGAAAGAGAAATTATACAAAATCCTTTAACAGAAGAAGAATCAATGGCGGTAGTTGAGGATCTCGACCCAATGTTGTTTGATGACATATCTCTAAAAAAAGCCTACATTCATCGTATGCAAACTGCACCAACCGAGTAAGTATATTTTATTTTTACGTGACAATATAGATAATTTTGCCTTTTGCCACGCTAACATGACAGGAATAGCACCGGAGATAACAACACACAAATTGCACATTGATCCTTATCACAGACCTGTGAAACAACCCCGAAGAAGATTTCCCAACGATAGAAGTAAATTCATAGAGGAAGAGGTACAAGGATTATTAAACGCCGGATCCATAAGACCAGTAGAGCATACGGAGTGGGTATTGAATGTAGTAGTGGTGTCAAAAAAGAATGGAAAGATGCGAATGTGTGTAGATTTCACAGATCTAAACAAAGCATGTCCAAAGGATCCTTTTCCACTTCCTCATATAGATCAAATGATAAATGTAACAGCCGGCCATGAATTGTTGAGTTTCCTTGATGCTTATTCAGGATAAAATCAAATCAAGATGAATCCTGCAAATTAGACAAAAACAACATTTATAACACCGAGGGGTTTGCATTGTTATAATGTGATGCCATTTGGACTCAAAAACACTGGTGCAACATATCAAAGTTAGTGACAACAATGTTCAAAGATCAACTGGGGAAAATAATGGAGGTGTACATTGATGATATGGTTGTAAAGTCAGAAAGAACTGAAGATCACTTGATTCATTTGAAAGAAGCCTTTGCAATACTAAGGCAGTTCAACATGAAGCTGAATCCTGAAAAATGCACATTTGGCGTGTCTTCCGAAAAGTTCTAGGGATTCATGGTTTCAAAGGGAGGAATAGAGATAAACCCAGACCAAATAAAGGCGATAGAAAACATACCCGATGATCTCAACAGCAAAAAGGAGGTGCAAAGTTTGACTGGTCGGGTCGCAGCGTTATCTGGATTTATTTCAAGATCATCGGAGAGGTGCTACAAATTCTTCACTGTACTGAATAAATAGCAAGATTTTGAGTGGACGCCAGAATGTAAACAAGCTTTGCAAGAACTCAAAAGGTATCTTTCCAGTCCACCGTTACTATAAAAACCTAACCCCGAGGAGAACTTGTTTCTATATCTTGCCGTTTCAGAGGTATCGGTAAGTGCGGTTCTGGTACGAGAAGAAGAAGGTAAGCAATCTCCAATTTATTATGTTAGTAAAACGCTTTTAGATACCGAAATAAGGTATCCGCATTTAGAAAAATTGGCTTTAGCTTTAATACATGCTACTAGAAAATTAAGACATTATTTTCAAAGCCATCCAATTGCCGTGGTAACAATATTCCCTCTATGGAGCATTCTCCTTAGGCCGGAGTTAGCAGGCAGATTGGCTAAATGGGCGATTGAACTTAGTGAATTTGATATTACTTATCAACCTAGAAATGTTATAAAATCGCAAATTCTTGCCGACTTTGTAGCAGACTTTAGTTTAAAATTAACTTTAGAAGTGGAAAAAGAGACCATCGCAACTTCGGGGTCATCCTTCGGGATATGGACCCTATACACGGATGGGGCATCCAATGAAAGTGGGTCGGGATTAGGCTTAGTGCTTAAAGTACCCACTGGAGAAATTATCCGCCAAGCCATTAAATGCCCAAAAATTACTAACAATGAAGCCGAGTATGAGGCTGTTGTTGCAGATTTAAAACTTGCTTTGGATTATGGAGCAGAAAGTATCAAGGTACATTGTGATTCGCAATTGGTGGTTAGCCAGGTGAATGGAACTTTCAGTATAAAAGAACCTAGAATGCAGAAGTATCAAACACAGATATCAGACCTCTTTGCAAAATTCAAAAACTGGGAATTAGAGCAAGTTCCACGGGAAAGCAACGAGCGAGGCCGACGGCTTAGCAAAATTGGCATCAACTGCTGATCCCGCAGAACCAGGAAGCAGAAGTGTCATCCATTTGTTGCATCCAATTGATTGCGAAATTGAAGTACATACAACGGGATCAGCGTATGATTGGAGAAATGAGATACTTGATTATTTGAAATAAGCGACTCTATCCGCATATAAGAAAGAAGCACAAAAATTATGAATAATTGTTTTTTTTTTTTTTTTTTTTAGTATAAAAGTATTTTTGACCTTTTCAGTATCCAAAATATAAAATACCGAGAACTAAATTGCATCAATCACACTATAATAATTAGGGAAATCGGAAGAACTGTTTAACAGAAGCCAATACAGAAAGCTACAGTTATTTTCTCGAAATCTCAAGTGCAATTATATAAAGCAAGATTATTAGGCAAATAATAATAAACTAATTCGTAGCTAGACAAAGAAAAAGTGGTTGGGTAATAGGGAAAGTGTTAGGAGGTTAGGGTACCAATTGGTAGGGTTTCTGGTTATGACGTGATATAGTGACGCCATTTTTACTAGTCGTCAGTACCCTTACAGTGTTCCATAATTGTTCTTTTTGCACTTTTTATTACTCCTTTATTTTTTCCATCATAAAGGATGGTTTGGTTTATTGATTATTTACACATAAATGGTACTCCCTCCGTTTCATAATAAGTGTCACCTTAATAAAAAAAAAAAAAGCAGATTAAGAAATTAATAATATAATATAAAATTTACTACATTATCAGTATATAATAAAAATAAATTATTTTTTCCTCTTGATTAGAGCATGCACAAGTAGTAATCCTTTTGATATTGAAAATTTAACAATATCAAGTTATTACGTGGCTTATCCAATCATCGTTTAGATGTTCCTTTAACTTGCCATTTTTTGCCTAAGGATAGAGTTGAAAAAAACTAGCCAATTTATGTCTTGATTTCTTAAGGTGACACTTATTATGAGATAAATTTTTTTGGCTAAGGTGACACTTATTATGGGATTGAGGGAGTAATGCATATCTTTTGGTAGATGGTTAAATTATGCAGGTATTAGTAATTCAAGTATTGGTAATACAGATATTAGTTATGTGAGTATTAATTATGCGAGTATTAATTATTTCATCTTTTATCCTGCCTAAAATTACTCACAAATTCCTCATAATTTATACATATATTAGTTATGTTGGTTTCTAAATTGCAAACTAACGTCGCATTAATTTTATACATGAATAACTTACTTCCAAGCTAACTACCAAACTTGATAAAATTTATACCGAAATTAATAATAAGTTGTCTCTTTGCTAGCTACAAAACCACCCCTATTGTTATATAAAAAATATAAGAATATATGGAAAATATTATATGAAGATTGTTATGTGAAAGAATAAACAATACGAGATATTGTTATACACAAATTTAAAAAATGAAGAATAAATACATGAAGATCTGTTCTGTGAAAGAATAAATAATACGGGATTGTTGTACAAAGATTAATTATGCGTGAGTCCTAAGAAATGTCATTATGGATTAAATAATAATACTAAATTAAATCTAAAATAAAAAATACAGAGGGATAAGATATTTTAAAAAATCAACAGCATTCATGGGAATATTTTTGTAATTTAGCAATAATGGGGCAAATTTTACGCCACAAGTAATAAAGCAGGTTCCAATTGATATGAAGCATTATTCTTTTGCCAGAGCTAAAACAAAAAATACACAGCGATCACTTCGTTGTAATTTAAAAAGTTTATTGAGCGTACATTCTTTTTTTGTTTTTTGGTCAATTCTTTTACACAGAGGACATTCATCACGAGAAAGTACTAGCAGTAATAAATTAGACGTGCAATAAGGTTAAAAGTACACAGATATAATATTCTTTTAGATATATTATCTTTGTTTCAAATTAGTTGTTATGTTTTGCTTCTCAAGAATTTACTTAACTAATTTTTGAAATTAAGTTGAATTTGATTAACTAAATATTTTAGCATTAAAATTTAGATAGTCAAAAAGTACTATAAGAGTTCATTTTTTCATTTCAAATGATGACAATATATGTAATTTAAAATATTGATCAAATGTACACATAGTTTAACTATCGAAAAATGAAACATGATAAGTAATTTGAGACGGAGGAAGTGCTTTATTATACTAAATATTCCTATTATTGTAGAAGGAACTGTATTTTAAAGCTAAATTTAAACGAATAACAAATGTCATGGGATATTTCTCTCTGGGGTCGTTTTGAACGATGATATAATTGTCGTACGAGAAAGTAAACCAATTGTTCAGTTAGATGATCAAGTTGTGTTTAGCAAACAAAACGATCATATCTTTAATGATCCAACAAAAACTACTATGTACCTATATTAAAAAGCTTTTACTTTTGAAGTTTAATAGAAAAATGTTAGGTGGTAATTCGGTCTCCAATCTTAATTATGCGAGTATGATAACATTTGAAAATCATTTTTTTTTCTGACTCTATAGACGAGGGTCTATTCTGAAACAGCCTCTCTAATACGTAAAGGTAAAGGTAAAGTCTGAATACATTCGATCCTCTGCAGACCCTACTTGTAAAATTATACTGACTATGATGTTGTAGTTGTCTAACTCACTACAAATTACAAAAAATATATAGTTAAAGCTTTTGATACATTTGTTGTTTGGGGCTTGTAAGTTTTTTGTTTTGGGGGATAAATTAGGAGTATGTCAAAACTTTCTTCTAGGAAAATGTGTCGGCATCTAGCACAAAAAGTAGAACAGTTAATTTGGGCAGAAAGAAGGTTTTGTGTATTAGCAGAAAACAAAACTAAAAGCCTCTCATTATTTGGGTCAACTCAAGTAAAACAGAAATTAAAGAGAAAAACACTATACTTTGTTGAGTTTTCGAAAAACCTAAACAGAAAAAGAAAAAGAAAAAAAAAAAAACTAAATCCAAACGCGGCAATGAGTGCTATATTTTCTCAATATTGTTGCTGTCAAATCAATTAAATTTAGGGCTCTTTTCCTTTTACACAAGAGTACATTAAGCAATGTAAAAGGAGAAAACGAAAATAGTTAATCAGAAAGCACATCGGGACCTTTAACAGATTTTAGAGGCAAAATACCTTTTTCTTTTAAGAGTGGTTGCGGATGATTTGATGGTGCAAAAATTTTCCTGATTATGTATATTATTTAAACACGTTATGATTATAAAGGAGATACATATGCTACACCATAATATTTCGACGGATAACAAGACTTCAATGATTAAATGTGTAACTGAAAATTTAGCCGCAGTACATGTTAAGAGACCCACATCCGATATGGAGTGTGTAATTGGTATCCTTATATGGGTTGGGCAATCTTTTTTACTTTGAGTTAACTTTTAGGATTGTGTAAGATCCAAAATTCATTTCTTTACATGATATCAAATCAAACCATTTCAATTCTTTGTTAACCGATGTTAGGCCTCATTATCTTGTTTCAGGTTAACGAGGTACGGCGTGCGAAAGAGTGTTAAGAGTTTCATATATGACTAAGCCAATCTCCTTCCATTTGAGCTAGCTTTTAGAGTAGCGTTATATACCAGATCTATTTCTTTATGGTGCAGGAATACTTATGGCTTTTTTTTTCTTCGAAATTTTACGTAGAAACTGAGGCTATTAACGATGTACTCCACTATTTAATAGTCAAATAACTCAACTGTGTAAACGAAGAAAGTGAATGTTTATGCATGTGCAGAAGCTTTTACAGAAATTCATACGGCAGCCAATTAATACTTAGCTATTGAAAACAGTAGTAGGAGGAGATATACATTTATTTTCAACTCAAATGAAGAAAGAAGACAATAGTAATAACCTACGAGCAGGCTAGTAATGATTTGCGTCACCTGTTAGATTTAATAGCTTTCTCGGAGAGTGCGCTCAGGGGGGCTCCTTTACTATTCTCTCCGGCTATTTTTACTTGTCCAATTTATAAAATTAAAAGATAATTTATTATTTTATATTTATTTTATCCTGATTACTAATTATTAAATTAGAAATTTGAATGAATTATTAGTGATTGCATAATTTTTAAGATATGTTTGATTGATTTTAATATTAGATGAGTTGTAATAATTAGAGATGATATAGTAAAATTATTATTTTATTTACTGCTGATTAAAAAGTTTGCAAACAAGCAAAAACGGATGGAGGGAGTACTTTAAAAAAAATAAAAATTGCCCGATGTCAATGTTATCTCTGTTTCATAATTAGTGGTGCTTTTACTTTTTAAATTTTATTCAAAAAAAATAATGTTTCACAAAATCAATATTTAATTTTTTCTTTCAATTTTTATCCTTATGTAAATAACTAAAGTTTTACGTACTTAACAAAATAATCATTAAAAACTACTTTTTAAAACATTTACTTAAGAGTAAATTAATAAAAATATTTCTTACTTTTTATGAGTGAGTAGTTTTATTAAGATAGGTAATCAAGCTAACAGTAAAAGTAAGTCTGAAACAGAGAGAGTACTTGATTGAGGTCCCTATTAAATTTGAATTTACTTTGAAAATTTTCATATGAAAGGAGAAAACACTACTCTAATAAAGACAATTCCCTAGAGGTTCAAGCTCAAAATTTCTATCATTAAAGGATCAAATGCGGCGGATGGAAGACTGTCCCTTAATTAGAGAGGTTACGAGTTGAATTTTTGAGTATGAAATTTTTTTTGATATCGAGTTCTTCCCCTAGAATGAGGTCTTACCTGCTCTAATCTAAATATAATCAGGTTTTAATATGAATATAGATATCTGGTGAAAAATAAAATCAAAAATCAAAAATTTCTCATTAAAAATGAAGAACTATTTACTATTCTGTCGTAACCTTCGTTGGTTCATTACTTTTTTGGTCTGTTACACGTACACACACACTATTCTTTACCAAAATCTTTTGCTTCAGTGCAGAAGCCATATTAACAATTACCAATAAAAAAAAAAGCTGCTAATTCTCATTCCTCTCAGAAAAAAGCCTGCAATTTCACAAGTTTTAACTTTTCCAATTCTAGATAAGTAATAGATGTTGAATCACTGTACTCCCCAACCGTTAGATCAAGAAAATCCAACGGTAGAGATCTAATATGGACTAGGGGTGATCAAGAAAGTGTGTACGTAAGAGGAGATTTAATATTCTTTTTGAGTGGTAAGAATGAATGACTAGGAACAGAAAGAAAAGATAGGAAATTGTCAGATTTCTTGATTAGCGTGTTATTAATTACAGTCATCGTTAATGGTGAAATAGAGCTACCACACTTACTATCACAGTCAAATAACCAGCCGCACACACACTGGATTGCCAAGTAGGTCTATTGCCAGTTTCCTTAATTAATAAGTTTGTGTCACAATTTTGGAATTAATATTTAATGGACCACGTGAGCTTTTTTTTTTTTTTTAATCTCTACCAGATGGGAAATAAAAGTTGACGTCTTAACTTTCACTACGTAGAAATAATTTAGAAACGCAATGTCAGTTTGATTCCGCAACAATAATAGTAGGAGTGCTGGAGTAAATGAAATTTCATCACCTTTATTAGTGAATCTATAAATTGATTTTTTTGTTAGAGAGCCTTACCTGTTAAATGAAAATAAACGTAAATCTAAAGTAGCTGAAAAATGAGTTTTGATTGTCAGATATTTTATCAAAACAGGAAAAAAGTTATTTTGTGACGCTGATCATTATTGTGATTTATAATTAATAACTAACTATTATAATGTATTTAGCGTTAATGTGAAAATAACAACTAATTTGAGGAAAAAAAGGATAGCAGGATAAAACCTTTTTTATAAAATGAAAGGAAAAAAGTACCAATTTATATTTTTACCTTTCAAAAAGCTTAGGCCTAAATGATGTAATATATGTCAAGCGTTTATATCGAGAACGTCTAAGAGAAACCATGATATTTAAGCAACAAGGGGAGATCACATATGGACTAAAGATATTTAATGACATTATTAATATTAAGAAAGTAGAAGAAACTAGTTAGGTCAATAAAATGAATAATTGTAGACGATGATCTGATTAGGAGGACAAAAGTTTCAAAGATTGACTTGCCCTTTTGACAACGTATCTTGCGAGCCCTTAACTATCTTTTGGACCAAACCTGTTCATCACTTTAGGGCTGAGCTGCAAAATATTGGCTATGAGTTCGGAACCTTTTGGCTTAGATCCAATATTTATATTAAGAAATTTATTAAATGTTAATAAACATACAATTATGAATTTATTATTTAAGATGAACTATTGATTCAATGGCAAATTTAGAATCATAAACTTTAAATTCTGATTCCGCCGATTAACCACACATTCTATCAATCTTTCACATGAACCCAAACTATTTGCAGTCAATAATTTAAATATATCTGTTCACCAGTGAATTAGTTCTAAATTTAAAGGGACGAATTATTTGAAAAATAGTGTAGTTGATTTCGGCCAAAAATGACTATGGTCATTGACAAGGATGAAACAGATAAAATGAAGTAGTGTAAGTGGAAATTTCGATAAATGGATGCTCTTAATGAGAATATGAGACAACAAAAGAATAAAAGTTAGGATGTCATTTGGTTGGTTTAATTATTTTTCCTGAAATTTGGCTGACTATTTTAGAAATAATTTTAGTAAGCTTTCCTCATTTAAGCCATTGCTGGGATTTATTAATTTTATAAACTTAACTATTTTAGAAATAATTTTTGATATACGCGATCGAAATTGCAAAATATGAAGTTACAAATTGTGCTTGAAATCTGATTTATTACTTGTGCTATCAAACTTTCGACGTACGTGTATGCAGCGTTGCCGTCTAGGCCACATACTCAAGTTTTTGTCAGGATCAAACTTTCGATACACATATACAAAGTTTGGCTTGCTAAAGTCAAACTTAAAAAATGCATGTCTAAAATTTTAACTATCACTTTATGAAATTCAGATATATCTTTTTGAAACTGAGAGAAGTTTTTGTGAAGTTTCAACTATATATGTTCATGCCTGCTAGCTAATGTTTCCAAACTTTTCCAATACTATCATTCGATTTAAACTCAATTTTTATATTCGAAATTCAGGACACACTTCATCAAACTTGCAACATTAATGGTGATTTGTGAATGTTTTCAAGCTTTTCCAACAACATACACTTGATTTAAACTCACTAAACATTTCCAACAACATACACTTGATTTAAACTCACTTTTCATATTTGAATTATATATTTTGGACCCACTTTTTCAAACTTGCAACATGGTGATTTGCCAATATTTCAATAAAAATTCAATAACATCCACTTGATTTAAACTCATTTAAGAACTACATTTCCAAGCATTGTACTTCAATTGTTGTGAAATTTGACTGAAATTTGCCTACATTCGGTATCAATTAAATATTTTGGAAAAATTGATTAAGGTTAACTGTGAGGTCCAAATAAGTTGCTCAACAAAATTTATTCCTTCGGATTTACTCCTGTTCTCCTTAGGTTTAATTTTATGGGTGAAAAAATTAGCCCATAAAAATATAGATAAATTAACTCATCTAAAAGTTGTTATGATCCAGGTTAAGTATATAGTTCAAATTAACCCCGTAAAATAGTACTAGGAAAATGACCAAATCAACCTTTATTATACCATCGGAGTAAAATACCCATATCATTAGCAAAGTTTTACATTTGCCCGTAGCCTTAACAAAAATTCCCAATTGCCAAAATCTCTTTATATAAGACACTTATTTATTTCTGCAAATAAAAAAAATAAAAAAAAAAGAACATGTAAATTCACCAACTAATTAGTACACCCTGAATTTAATCCAAAAACAGCTAATTGTACCCCTGACTTGTGAACATTTCGATATTTAACGATGTTTTTGTACTCTTCGTCATTTCATAGCATATTTTCCATTAATGATAAAACTATGAAGACTAATATTATAGTGCTTCCTTTGTCTCACTTTATTGAGAAAAGCTAACATGCACATAGTACAATTTCTTTTAAATATGTAGGGCAAGGAAGTGCATCAAGTTGGTGGGAATATCTTTTCAAGTAGCTCATTTAAAGGCAGCATCATTTTCATTCATTAAAAACAAACAAAGAAGGTTCCGCATTTTCCGAGCTTATTGTAGGTGCCTGTAAAATGCATGGATCATATGCTAGTAACTTTATTTTGACAGCTTTTTGAAAATGCTCTTTTGGAAGGAAATAATTTGTGGGGTATTTCATCGGACATGTATAAAGGAGATGCGCAGAGGCGTCGGTGGGAGGTGTGAGAGGTTGGCCATGATGGGCGCAGGAGAGGTAAAGGTAAGCCAACGAAATCTTGAGGAGAGGTGATTAGGCAGGATATGACGCAACTTCAACTTACCGAAAAGGGTGTGGAGGTTGAGTATCAGGGTAGAGGGTTAGTAGGTTGCCGCGAGGATCTCTTTTTCGCATCAGAAGTATTAGTAGCTTTTTACGTCTGCTTATTCTTAGTTCTCTAGGGCTACCTGGTTTTTATTTTTTTATTTCGTCTATCTTATTATCTTGCTGTTGTTACTGCCTTTTATTACTGTTGTCTTTTAATCTTTCCCAGAGCCAAAACTCTATCAAAAACATCTCTATCTTGTGGTGTGCGTACATTCTGTCCTTTCCAGACCCTACCTAGTGAAATTATACTAAGTATGTTATTGTTGTTTATCAGACTATCAAGGTGTGTTTGGCATAGGGAAAAATATTTTCTCCCAATTTTCCTTATAGGTAGGTAAAATATTTTTTATAAAAAATAAGTTCATCAAAAATAAGAAAAGTAACTTATTTGTTGTGCAGGTAAAGAAAACAAATTTAACAAATTTCTTAAGTCCTCCTCCCCTCACCTCCACCCCCCAACTCACTCCAAACCCATCATTTCCTCCACCCCATCACCTCACCTATATCTCATAATGTTAATGTAGTGTAAATAGTTAAATAAATACTTAGAATAGTATTTTTTTTTGTTTATTAATTAAATATTATTTCTTCCGTCTCAAAAAAATTGTACTCTTTTGACTTGGCATAAAATTTAAAAAATAAAAAAAGACTTTTGAAATGTGTGATTTAAAATAAGTCTTAGATATTTATATGGCTGTAAATCATCTCATAAAGTTAAATTATTTTTAAATATAAAAAAATATTTCTTAAAACAAATTAAAAAAAAAAGGAGGATAATTTTTTTTAAGACAGAGGGAGTAAAAGATAGAAGAAATAAAAACTTATTTTTCGACTAAAGAAAATTTTCAGGGAAACCTTTGTCTATGAAATAATCCAAAGGTGTTTGAACTCCACTTTGCAAACAAGCATTTCAAGATGTTTTAGGTCCACAAGCCTCTCTATGTTAAGTTCAAATCAATCCATTTCATTTCAACAAGATTTATTGACTGTGACAATATTCGCCGTCAAATCTAACGACGAGAAGAGACGTTAAAATCCCAGCCCCCACAGTCCACCATGGCAGAATACCTAATAAAAATCACTCGTTTTATATAAATCTCCTTAAATTATATCTGATCTTATTTATTCTATTATATATTCCCTCCTTTCAATTTATGTGAATCTATTTAACTGGGTACAATATTTAAAAAAGAGTGAAGGTTTTTAAAATTTATGGTTCAAAATAAATGCAAATATTTGTGTGACTGTAAATCACTTCATAAAGTGAATTTGTTTTCAAATTAGGAAAGATGTCATTCATTTTGGCATGAATTAAAAAGGAAATAGGTTCACATAAATTAAAACAGAGAGAGTAGTAGCTTTCTTAAACTCGTAATTGTTTAACCCCGATAACTGGTCCTAATTATTACTTTTCTACAATTCTAAGTGATTTCAAATGACGATTAACGTGTGAGAGTAATGACAATAACATCATATTATTTGATATGCAAAAAATATAAAATATTATTCTCTTTTATATTTAGTCATTTTAATGATTATTTTCTTTCTCCTTTTATATATCTTCTCTAATTCTTTATTATGAAAATACAATTATCAAGTTTTCTTTTGAGGGGATAATAATTATAAAAAAATTAAGAACACGAAGATAAGTAAGAATAATTATTATTTGAGAGTGTAATAATTATAAAAAATCAAAATAATTTAAAGGAATTTGAATTAAACGCGTCCAATTTAAAAAGGTCTTTAGATATCTACCTGAAAAAGCTAACGACCCAGCTGCGAAACTCTTCCTATTACTTCACCTTTAATTAGAGATTTTGAGTTCGAGATTTGAATATAAAAAATTTAATGATAAGGATCGCTTTCCTAAAAAAATGAGCCCTACGCGATACGAATGTGCATATATTCGGCCACCGCATGGAAAAAAAAGAAAGAAAAAAAAGCCCAGCTACTATCTCTCTCTCTTACCCCCCACTTGACAATCATTTTTATAAAAAAAGGCTAAAAAACTTGTTAGCAATTATCACTTCAATACCCCCACCCCCCACTCGACAATCATTGTCCTACTACTAGTACTACTACTTCACCTCTTCAGTTTTCTACTCTACAGCTACTTTCTTCTTACCACCAAACACTACTTATTCTAGCCGGAAAATTAATCGGAATCTTTGCCTATTTAATGATCTTCTCCATATTGGGTTGCTTTCTATATCAAGATCAACTTCACTCTTACTGATATATTCTTATTTACAGGTAATGAACTTATTTACTATTCTTGAAAATGTTTTCTTTTTCTTGTTTGTGGGGGTGATCAGTTTTCTTGAACCATTTTCTTCTTTCACGAGAATCTTAAGTGAAAGTTTAAGGTTATGTTTATAATCCATTGGAGTAAATTTTTTCTGACGTGTTGTACTGTTTATATAATTGTTTGAGCATGTTATTATATATGCTCAGACGCAACATTCATAGAAGTAGGTCACGGTCATTTTTGAGTTCCCTAGCTATATATAGACTTCATCATCTTTTTGTATAAGTTTAAGTTATAGAACATCCATTGTAAAAAATAATAACAATTCACACTATATCTATGGGTAAACTTTCGTAAAATGTAAATTTTATAATCTTGAAAAAAAGATGGAATATTTGCTATAACATATAGAAGTGATATTAAACTCTTTTTATATTTGTTCTTGATGAATGTTTCTTTGCAGCCGAGGGAAATTAAGTGTCAAAAAAAATATATGTATTAAAGTTATTGGAGCTGTGAATTAGGGTTTTGTTACTTGTAAGAACCTTCTTTTTAGTGTTTCGCAACTTTATTTGGTGGTAGTTTTTTCGTTGTAAATCTTAAAAAAAAGATTTTGTTCAATTTGTTGCAACTGTTCTGAAGTAATAGCGTGGTAAAAACGTTGTTGCTTGTCCTATAAGGCTAATTCTAGGAGACATTACTGTCTAGCATATCAGAATGTGTGGGGGAAACTTAACAGTAAATTTTTGGAATGGAATTTGTGTCTACTTATCATTTTTAGTTTTTTACTCTTTCAACTATTTTTGTGTCTATGCAGCTATATATTAACTTCGCATTTATTGTTTTCCCAATCTTCTTATCTATGTTGCTACTAACCCACATGGGTTTCTTGTACCTTGCGACTGTTCTATTTCATGTTACCTAGCTTCTTTTGCTCTTAACATTGTAACATGATTTTTTTTTTTTTAATTTAGTTATGTTAGGTTTTCCCTGAATTTCTATCTTACTTGGATTCTACCATAACTGTGGTTTAGTTTGGAAAAAAAAAAGTTTTTCTGGATAGAAAAGAAGTCTTTTGTATTAATCCTTTTCTTGAAGATGTTTGGCAATTCTATAAATCTTTCCCATGAGAACCCAATAGTATCCACAATGTATTTCTTAAATATATTTTTGTTTTAAGGGGAGAATTTTCTCTCAATAGTTTTATGATCTTATATTTTAGTACGTAGGTCACTTGACCAAACCATATTATGTTTCTTGTATTTATCGTTGTTCAAGGTTTGCAATTGTTAGCTTCTTAATGACACCCTGTTATTTCGATCCAATTTTTGAGCTGATTTGAATTTTTGATTTTCTTGTAGCACCATGCAGTTATTGAATGCTATATAGAGATACAAAGTGATCTTACAAACATCAAAATATTTGAGATGAGCGACCAGACATCTGAATTTCATGTTGCACAACATAGCCGGAGAGAAAGGTTGAGGATTAATTCGGAGCAACAACTCGACCCCGGTATTCTTCAGCCATATCAGTATAGAAATATTTCGTATGATCCATCTTTAGTCCTGTCATCTGAAATGCTTAATTTCGTGACAACAAGTACTGAATCCGTTGTCCCTAGTGATGTGACACAAAATTGTAACACTTGGAAAAACGTCGGTACCAGCTGTCTTTGGAATAATGTAGCAAATTATTCAAGTGGATCAGGAGTTATTGAAAATAATCTGAGTCCAATGTTTGTTGGAGGTGAAGGCTTGAATTTGAATAATATTGATGTGAAGCCCAATTTCTTTGGTGGTTATCAAGAAATGCAGCAATCTCCGGCCGCGACTAATAATTCACCCACTAATAATAATATGCAATTTAGCACTCCTGTACTTTACCATGACACTCTTCAAGAAGTTGTTACTTCAGCTACAGCTGGAACTCAAGGTGTAGAAACGGGCCGGGTTGGTTCGTGGACTGAGAATGGCAATGAACTTCTGCTGCTTCCAAATTATATTGATCAATCGCGCCACTTATTTGGCACAAATTCGAGTACAAAAGGTCATGATAATTCGAATGCTCAAGCCTTGGCTCTTTCACTTTCACCAGTTCCAGCATCAAAAACAAATATGGTGCAAATGGAAAAAAGGAATAATGCAATGGCGCCTGAAAATTTTGCTATTGCACATCGAAGTGCAGTGCCACTTGGTCCTTTCACCGGTTATGCAACGATACTCAAAAGCTCAAAATTTCTAAGGCCTGCACAACAATTGTTGGATGAACTCTGTGAACTTGCTGCCGGTTCATCAGATGCGATTAAATGTTCAAATTACTCGAAGAAATTTCGTGATGGTTTTAGGGTTTCTTGTGATGTTAATGCTTCTGAGTCTTCATCAGGAGCTGTTGTTGGAGATTCGGGTGGTTCAAGTGAATCCACTGTGCGGCCTGAGTATCTGCAAAAGAAGGCAAAGCTAATATATATGCAGGATGAGGTAATTTGTGCATTTACTTTTTTGTAGAGATAGTTTGTTAGCTCTAGCTTAATTACATGATTAATATTTTTGGCTTACAACCATAATTTTAGCTTCCTATAAGGAAATTTCCAATGTGCTAGCGGACGTAATTATCCTATGATTGCCTGAATTTGCAAATAATAAGATCTTGATTTTCTCAAGAGTACTCTTTTAACCACCATATCTTGTAGAGTTTGTTTACATGATATGTTATAATTCACCAAGAGATATTGCAAATATGATCCACTGGGTATGTTGTCGTTGTAGATATTGCAAATAAGATCCAAATTCCATTTGTTGTGCTGATGTTTCGAATGGAGTTTGTATATTTATCTACTTTATAGCAGAATCGATATTTGATACTCGCAGAAAGTGTCCCTTTTTCCCAATGCCCCTCAAGTTAGTAGAAGCATCCTTTCTTTTTCTTGAATGCAACTCCACTAGTGTCATATATTTGTATCTATATCAGACTATATCTACTTTATAGCAGAATTGATATTTGATACTGGCAGAAAGTGTCCCTTTTTCCCAATGCCCCTTAAGTTAGTAGAAGCATCCTTTCTTTTTCTTGAATGCAACTCCCCTAGTATTATGTATGATATGATTTTGTATTTTCTGTTCGAAATTATATCTTACACATCTAGTGAACCAAAATAATAAGAACATCTTTTTAGATTTATTCTATGAAATGTTGTTTTATGCTATGTTGCTCAGACTCGACAAACATGTTGTCGCATTCATGTCTGATCCTCCAAAAATGCACTAGTTTTGGAGGATCCTATATGCACCGGTCGACATTTTTGAAGAGTCCGAGCATCTAGCTTATCAGTGATTCAAAAGATCTTGTTGGATTTTGAATGTTATGGTGGATAGATATTTGATCTAGCTTAGAGTTTTCACTTGTGGTAATGTGCTATGATTTCCTGGACATTTAAATTCTGTCTTGTGAGTGTCTTTTTAGCTGTACTTTGAACTTGAAGCAGTGATGAAATAGTGGTATTCCGCTATATCACTTGCTTTTCTTTACAATTGGACATGGTATGGTATCTATAATACTTGGAAAAAACTGAGAGGCACAACTATGAACTTGAAGCATAAATATGATAACGGGGCACAAGGAGTCATTGTGGATACATAGAAAATTGTTAATTTCAATTGTTAATTACACTGTAAATCGTTGAGAAAGTCCATAGGGTGTTTCCAACATGATTAAGCCGGTTATGAAGCGTGATGATATGGGTAAATTTCCAAAGTGATGATTCACCTGACTGAATAAATATATAGATATGCTTTTACTCTCTCAAACTATCAAAAAATTACTGCTCATTGGTATTTAATCTCCATTCCTTAGGATAATCTTTTTTAGTCGATGATTTCTATCAGTTTCTCTGCTACAATTTACTAAATCGTAATCATTCGTACTGTTTCCAACATATTTGCAGCTGGTTAGTATCCGTCTGGAAAGTTAAATGGGAAAGAGACTGTTAGTTGCTTTTACTGACGTAGGACATAGTTGTACTTTTTGTACCTAATGTCTTTCTTCTTTGCTGGTAGATTTATGATTTGGTGCCTTTAGCATTCGACGTTCCCCATCAGGCATGAACATTTATTTACTCAACAAAAGAGCACTACTTTTCTGTTTCAATCAAATGATGTTATGTTTAGTGAACTTAATTAAAGTAGAATCTCATCATTTAAAGACCATACTTTGGTGGTTGTCAATGGTTGGAAAGCAACATTCTACTGTGTTACCGACGTTTAACTCAAAAAAGTTACTCGTTTGACTAAGTTATTTTATGTCAAATTGTTTCTGAAATATTAGGTTTAGTGAACTCCAGAAAAAGATGCATCAGAAGGAACATTTTCCCACTATTTTGTTCACTTTCATACTCTTTATTTACAGGACAACATTTGAAATTGACTTAAATATACTTTTGTGACAGATTTGTAAAAGATACAAGCAGTATCATCAGCAAATGCAAATGGTGGTCTCGTCCTTCGAAACCGTGGCTGGTCTAAGTGCAGCAACCCCGTACATTTCTTTAGCTCTCAAAACGGTCTCACAACATTTTAAATCACTGAGGAATGCTATCTCGGATCACCTAAAAAACACAAGGCAATCGTTAGGAGAAGACCTGCCATCCCCTGCATCTGGCAGTAAGGGTGATGGAACTTCGTCACGGTTGAAATTCGTGGACCAGACGTTACATAAGCAGAAAACTGGTGGTCCCGGGGTCGCCTTTTTTGAGTCCCAACAACATGTCTGGAGGCCCCAACGAGGCTTACCAGAGCGTGCTGTGGCTATTCTTAGAGCTTGGCTTTTTGACCACTTCCTTCACCCGTAATTTTCTTATCCTATGATCCCCTCTTCCATTTTAACTATGTTGTTTGATTACTTCATGTAAGAATGTACTGTACGGTACTTGTAGGTATCCTACAGATAGTGATAAGCACATGCTGGCTTCTCAAACTGGCTTAACTAGAAACCAGGTAGAGATCTGCAGTTTATACAAAGAAGAAAACTACTACTATCCCAATTTATGTAGCACCTTTCGGATTTCGAGAGTTGAACGAGTTTTTTTTCTTTGACCATGATTTCTCGAGTCAAACGAGTTTTTTTCTTTATATTACTTCTTAGGTAGTTTTCAAATATGTGAATTTTATTTTAAATAACTTAAAGATTCTATTTTCAGATTCAAGGTCATTATTTAAAGATTTGACTCTCGAAATCTGAACTGTGCTATATAAATTGGAATAGAGGAAGGAGTGTGTTTTTCTTTCTTTCTAAGTTCTTTACTTTTAAAAAACATGAATATTTGATAAGTTCAATACAGGTTTCTAATTGGTTCATCAATGCACGCGTTCGCGTATGGAAACCAATGGTTGAAGAAATTCATATGCTGGAGACTAGAGAGAATGGTCCTACTGTCCGGAAATCAGAGGGGAATAAGCTTGTGACAGAACGAGCCAACAATGTAAATGATGGATCGCATAGGAGTAGCAGTATTAGCATGCCAAATTGTGGCCAAAACTTGAATGTACTCAATATGAGTGGCATGTCAGAGGGCCCGGGAATTGGTCCCTCTGAACGATTAGATGATCATAATGATATGTGGAGGAATCAAGAAAAGCGTTCGAGGTTAGAGTGTCACATTCCTTCAAGCATGGACGGTTCGTTGATGGGGTTTGTGCCTTACCACCAAAGAAATGCACTAGAAATCGGGGGTAGTATCGGAGCTGTGTCATTGACATTGGGTCTAAGGCAAAATGCTGAGGCTGCACAACAGCAACAATTGCAGCAACTACACGAACATCGACTTAGGCAGCAGTTTGGGGGACACATGATTCATGATTTTGTAGATTGAAGGGAAAAAAAAAGGACTAAGGTGATAATTGTTGTAGCAGGTGTAAGTAAGTTAATGCCAAAAAATGTGATTAACACAAGAAAAATGATGAATTGTTGATATATTCAGTAGGAGTAATGAGGGCCTTGTAGAATTGTCATTTCTCCCGTAGTACTAGTGGATGAAAATTATTACTGGTTTATAACGCAGTTTTAATTTCACCCTATTTTATAACAGTGATTTTCATGCAACGGCTCTTGATTTATGATGATCCTGATAAGTGAAATAATCATTTCTAAGGATGTGGTAGCCCTATAATATAATTTTTTCGGGATAATATTTTCTTTTGTACTTACCAAACAATTTCAGTAAGAAATTCATATATTTTTTTCAAGAAAATATCGTTTACATTAATGAATGCTGGTAAACCAATTAATCATTTTGTAACATATTGGGGACGGGGAACTAGCCAAGCTAACTCGATTTCTTGAAGAAAATAGAGGGCGCATTACAAAAAATGTTTTTCGTGGAAAACATTTTCGTTCGTATCAAACACACCCCAAGCGATGGTTTACATAAGTTACGACCCTCTGTTCTATGACCCATGCATCTTATGGTTCTAGAAAAACAATTCTGCCAAATTAAGTGAGTCTTTTTTTCTTCCATTTTGATTTTTACCAAAAGCACAGAAAGACAAAGCTTTATTGGATGATTGGTAACTATATATTTGTACAGGATTTAGAACAGTATTACATTTTTTCCCACAAAGCAGTTGGTAGATTAAAATGAAAATCATGATTTCTCTTATTTGGTCCCAATAGGCCAATCCATAGGCCTAAAATTTTAGATGGTCCCTGATGTTTATACTGTGTCAAAATTATTAGGCCTGGCCTTTTGACAATAATAAAGTCCAGTACTTCAATATCAGACTAATTCAAGTTTGTCTTTTATATTCTCTCCCTTTACTTTTGATTTTTGGACGTCCCTTAAGAATTAATAAATGATGTACATACTTTACCATAATGCCCATATTAATTGTTATATATTCTCAATAGACTTGAAAAATAATTTGGAAATGAGTAATCAATGTTTGAGGTAATATAAGTTTTTTTTTGCATTCTCTTGATATGCTAAATTAGACAAATAAAATGAAAATTTATTTTTAATAATAATAAAAAAAACTGAACGGAGGAAGTAATATGCAATATATAACTTACAAATATGCTACTATAAGTTACATGACAGAAACTAGTGGACCGGGTTGGTTCGGATTTTCTAAATACCAAACTAAATCAATTGTGTCGGGTTTTTAAATTTATACACTAAACCAAATCAATAAAATTAGGATTTTTCAACCTAGGGTTTTATCGAGTTTTTTGGATTTTTTTTAGGAAAAGTCTTCATACAAAACAGATAGTAACTTTTACTTCAAATTTTTCTTTAGTCCTAATAAGATACAACTATATAATCAAGGTATTTCTTAAGAAAATAACACAAAATATTCAACAAAAAAGATAATAAAATCGGTTAAAATAAATATTGCTAATTAATAAGCCATAAAGAAAATGATCATAATTTAAAAATACTAGGTCATGTTAAAATAAGTACGGCTAATAAGTATTAATTACATGACAAAGAAAAAAAATTAAGTTATGCATTTTTACTCTCTAATCAATTATGCAAAACTAAAGAATAGATATCCAACATTATTATCATTCCTAGAGGTAGAATTGAAATTCTTTTGTTAGCATTAGTGTTGAGTTGGTTTTGTTTTAGACTTTATTTGAGTTACTAACATCCATGGGATATAAAAAACTTATTGGCATTCAAAATTCTAAGATCAAGCTTGAAATATAATATGATAAACGAAAAAAACTACGAATTTTTTTAGAAATATTTATAAATTACTTTACAAATAAATATTTTTATCTATAAAATATTTTAAAAATTAAATACATGTAATGTAGCTAAACCAAACCAATTATGGTCTTTTTTTTTCCAACACCAAACCAAGTCAAACCAAATCATTAATCGGATTTTTTTTCTCGGTTTGATTCGGTTTGATGCGGTTTGTCGATTTACTTCCCTGACAGAAAATATGGACACTCATTATTCATGGGATTCACTTGGGACACCGTTACATTGATTATAATTCATGTCATGTTTACACAGTATATAAAAACTTAACCTTCTTTACACTATACTTAATGAGCCAATGATAACAATGTTGGTATTTTTGGTGTGAATGAGAAATGAAGATTTTATCGTGCTTTTTTTAGAAAAGGCGCACCAAATTTTCCTAACAGACACCTTAGTTGATTATAAATATCTAGCCTTTTCTTTGGATTTTCCCTATAAAAATTCTGATTGTCTTTTTCTTTCTTTCTGCACTTCGAATAAATGTTGTGCGATTTGTTGCCGCCTGTTGAGTTCGTCGTTCACCGGGATTTGAGTTACCGCTACACTGGTGAGTTAATGCATCCTGTCCTGGAAGGATACATTCCATAACCTCGAATATATTGAGAGGAATAATTTTCGTAAGAAAACACTTTGAATTAAGTGAGCTCGAATTCTTTCTTTTATATTTATTTTCAGACTTTGTTGAAGTAATTACGGAAGAAAACTATAACAATAAAACTATAACAATCAAGTAAAGCAGCTACCCATTAATTAGCTTTATTTAGGAAACAATTTAGTCAGTTAACTTGCTATAGACTTCAAAAGTCGTCCATCCACCTTCCACTCAGTTTCTTCATTAAATAAATAGTCTTGCATCCACCTTATATCATTCGATTGCATTGCCTCTATACATTCACCTATCTCTCTTCTTCTTACGCCATTTCTTCATGCAACGGTCCTTGTCGAACATTGGATGATTGTGACGGACAAATAATTTGCTTAAGTGGAAAATCCAACGATGACCCTGACATTGGTATCAATATCTGTAACACGGGAGTCTCTCCTCCTCCCCGAACAGCATGCGGTGCAATTTACTTGTAAGGGGTTCAAAAAATACGAAGAAGTAAATACACGAAAAAGTCAAGGGTTCAACATCTACTATATAAATATATATATATATTATATATATATTGTAATACAATCGTAATTTTTTGTCAAGAGAGTTCGATGAACCCCTGGAGCCTACCTAGCTCCGCCCCTGCTCCTGATCCCAACGATAATTGAAACGGAACGCATCCTATTTACACGTGTTCGCCTCTGATCACAGCCTCGAAAAAGCAAATTAAATATTCATGTCCTTGCTTACGCTTTGCCTTTGCAGCCAATTGTATTACTACCTGACGGCGTCATTTTTATTTGGTAACCGTATACAAATTTAAGAAACCGCGACAAAGCACACTATAAGTGAAGTCTAATATATATATATATATATATTACTGCTATATATAGAGGACAATATAATGAGTTTTGTAGTACTTAGTTACATTGTAATTATTTGGTTAATCCAACTAAAATGGTTTGCTCTTTCAAATGGGCAATTTGCACGATTGCCCTTCTTTGGGGTGGTCTTTAATTTTGCCCCTCAAATTGCTGGTCTTTAATTTTTACCTTTGCCTAAAATATTTCGAGATTCTGAGTTCGAACCCCAGTTTAGTCATAAAAAAAAAAAAAAAAATTCCAAGACAAGGCTTCACGAAAAGACTGCCTTATGCGACAGACGTTGCCTTAAGGCATAACTAAAAGTCTGCCGAATACGACAGACTTTGCCTTATAAGGTAGACTTTTAGTTATGCCTTAAGGCAACGTCTGCCGCATAAGGCAGACTTTAGTTATGTCTTAAGGCAAACTCTGCAGCATAAGACATACTTTTTGCAAAGCCTTGTCTTGTGATTTTTATTTTTTTGACTGAATGGCAGTTTGAACCCAGAATCTTAGGTATTTTCGACTACCTTTTTAAGCGAAGCGAAAAAATTAAAGACCAGCAATTTGAGGGGCAAAAATTAAAGACCAGTGCCTTTGAAAGGCAATTCGCGCAAAAAATTGCTTTCAAATTTCCCTTGGATTTACTATTTATTACTTCATGTACCCAAGTATGTTTTTTAAACATCTAGATATTTCAAACCTATTTTGATAGCATATCTTTTTTCTATGTCTTATTTTCACCCGCCCTTTATTTCATTTTTACTTGGGTTGACATAATCAATTTGGTAAATATAATCAATTTTGAGCCCTTTAAAATACTTAAAAATTGTGAATAGTGATGACGTCATCTAACAAAAATAACTATGCAAAAAAATAATAATCCAAAATGGTGATGATAATAACTTTGAAGAACTCATTTGGTACTGGAAGAGTACTCGATCGATTAAATTTTTCTTAATCACCATTAAATTTCTCTTGATCTTAGTTTTAGTAAAAAAACATATTCTGAAAATATAAAGTTAGATTTAATGGTATGACACAATTATACAATAGCAATAAATTTTAAAACTTCTTAACAATAAATTGATTAAAATCTTGGAAAATAAAAGAAAAAAACCTTTAAATTTTATTCAATTTGTTTAATTAAGTAAGATAGAAAAGTGGAAAATATGCTTACCAAGTGATCAACTTCTCAATCCCATAATTATTAAATATTGATAATAGCATCCTTCTTTTCTTACAAACAATTTAATTTGTCAGAAAACATATAATCCTTAATTGGTTGAGTAAGGAAATTTTCTTTTAAGAATAAAGCATCAATGAGTTAATGACAAACTCAATTAATTATTAACTTTGTTTTAATGAATTCAATTCTTTTTTAATTTCATATAAACCTAGACTTTAATCACCACATTTTTGTTTTAGCATAAACCATTGTCACATGAAATTATGAGTAATTAATCAATTAATACCAACTATGCTATTCCTACCTCTAACTAGAAATTATATGCTCACAAATTCATAAAATATTAAAATGTCCTCTTCAATTTATGATTATAGTCTGTTTGAAATCATTTGCATACTTTAAATTATGTTACTAAACATCAAGTTATCTCTGTCTCTTTGATATCAATTTGTTCCCTAGCAAATTACTTTCTTATAACAATTCTTTTAGTAAATTATCTAATTATGTGATGAAAATTTTGAATAATGAAATAATACATGATTAATTAAGAAGCTATCATCTTAAAAGAGTTGTGCCTAAGAAGCGTACACAAATTATTATTTTTCAGTTAAAATCATTATGAAGTGCATTATTACCTTGATCTTGGGCCCGGGCTTAGCACGGGCTTCACTGGACACACACACACACACACAAAAAAAAAAAAAATCAAACATCTCGATGTCATGCATCACAACTATGGATTCCAATTATTCTATTTTTTCTTTCATCGAATATGATCTACTACTCTTATTTCTTACTCTACCACTTCGGATCCTGCTTGGACGAAACGGAAGATATTGTCAATAAATAAAAGTACGTCTTGCTCATTAACATCTCGGAAATATTCCGCCATAGTTAGGGCAAAAAACCAAATATATATATATATATATATATATATATATATATATATATATATATATATATATATATATATTGTCACGCCCGAACCATGGCACGGGCGTAACACGACACTCGGGCCTTGCTTGCATGTGTCCGAGCGAACCTCATGGCTTTAACTTGTCAACATGGGCATCAAACAATATAATCTATATGATGCAATTTAAATGAATCATGAAAAATGTAATTTGCGGAATAAAGTCTTGAAATTATCTCATAGCATGAAAATTCATGAAAACGTAATAGTCGCAACATGAAAGCATAACGACTTTGTGAACCGATATCCGTCTATGAAACCTCTAGAACATGTCCGAATACTAACTACCGGACATGGCCGGACTACCATAAACCGAATACTAATACGGACTCCATGCGAACCCCGAGAGGAGTGGGGCTCACCAATAAGTGATAATCGAGGTGATCCTACTACGCGAGGTATATGCTCGAAAATCGATATCCGCACGCGTGAAGTGCGGGCCCGGCAAAACGGACGTTAGTACATGGTGAATAGTACTAGTATGTAAAACCTATCGAAATGAAGAACATGGCACAACATAGGTATAGACATGAACCGAAACTCGAATGTAACTTGAACATGAGTATGAAACGTGAGTAAAGTCCGAAAACGAAAATCAATGGAAATACATGTATATAAAAAGCGCTTTGTAACGTGGGGAATGCTATAGTATAACCGACAACATGATCGGGTACTTGCGTCCTACCAGCGAACACTCACACCTTGCCGGGATATGAGATTTAAGTAATAATAAGCATGTAAGGATCCAAAATCGCATAATGAAGGCGTTGCCTCCTTGCTGACAACCCTTATCCTACGGTGGCTACGTAGTTTCAGGCTTTCTGAGCCTTCTCGGTTAACTAAGCAACTCCCAAAAACATGAACATGATATAGTTGGCTAAGAAGCCCATGATTTTTGTGAAATAACTTGTAATCATGATTTCACGAAATAACTTGTAACATGGTTTCATGAAATATCTTGTAATATGGTTTCATGAGATAACTTGTCGTAGTCTTGCAAACATGTTCTTGATTCGTGAGTAATAACAATAGTTCATAATTATATATATAATTGACTTGAAAACATGCTTGTAACTTGCTACATAAAATCATAAAAGTTCATATAAACATAATGAGAACACATGAGGAAGAATTCATGATTCATGGATTAAGCTAGGGTTCCTAATAACCGTAATGGAAGATTAGGAATACAATAACGAATATAGATACAAAATTCATGTACATAAATACGGGCTACCAATCTGTTGGGTTTAATGTCCTAGGATTTGAACTTCATGGATATCAAGAAACGGAGCATGGGGAAGAACGTAGACATTCCCACGTGACGGAAGTTCTACATACCTTAATTGCTCCAAAATCTTGAATTAAAGACTTGAACTTTGGAGAAGATTTCCTAAATCTTGATTCTTGAACCTTGGGATGGGTTTTCTTGAAAACTCTAGATTAGGAACAATGATTTCTTGCTTAGATTATTAGAGTATATGTTAGAATTGACTTGGAATAATTAGAGTAGGCTTACCTTGGTGTTCTTGATGATGGAAGAGGGTAGGAGGTCGTTCCGGGCTTGAAGGAATGAAAATAATGATTTGAACTGATATGGACGAATATATAGTGTTCTGGAAAATTGCATTTTACGTCCAGCAAGGTACTGGCCGTATTTTGAAAGACGGGCCGTATTTTGAAATACGGTCCGTATTCCGTATGGACTGCACTGCGTCTCTTCAAGAAATGGCCATAACTCTTTGCACAGATGTCCGTTTGACCCCCATAATATACCGTTGGAAAGGTATTTCAAAGCTCTACAACTTTCATCAAGGAAGTTTTCCCAAATTACAAATACGTTTTGAAATACGGGCCATATTTTAAAATACGGTCCGTATTTAACAATGTAACATCCTTGGTACCAGTTTACGTTTGAAATACGGCCCGTATACTGAAATACGGTCACTGTTCATGGGCGTAAACCCCCATCTTACAACTGAACAGGGAAATTCCAATTCTCACATCCTTTATCTGATTTTCTAAGTCTAGGATCATGGTCAAAGTTAGGTTAAAGATACGAGGTGTTACATATATAGACACACACACACACAAAAAAAAATCATACATCTCGACGTCATGCACCAAAAAAAAAAATGGACGGAGGGAGTCTATGGGATCTAAATAGATGTCCACTAATATCGATTGTCTCACGTATACCAAAAGTAGATGTCCACTTTTACTTGTCTAGTATGAAAAACCAAGAGGTAGTTTATCTTTTCATATTTATTTTACCCTTTTTATTGTTAATTACTGAGTTGAAAACTTCAAGAGATTGTTAGTGGCTGCACAACTTTTAAAGTATGTTTGAATGATTTCAACTATTAAATGAGTTGTTAATAATTAAGAGTGATATAGTAAAATATTCATTTTATTTATGGCTCCTTAAAGTATGTGCCAAGTCAATACAAGACAAGTAAAAATGGACAGAGAGACTATATGGGATCTAAGTATTTTTAGCCAGCCCGCTAAAAAAAGTAGTTTTAGCCAGCTTGTAACAGTTTGTAATTGTCATCTGTATACTATATAAACATTGATTAAAGCTGTACATAGATTATGGAGTAAGTGATATATATGAAAGTACAAGAAGGGGTGAATTGTAAGCCTTTTAAAAACTCTAGTCTACTCTATACTCTTGGGTTCCCGTCAACTGATAGCAAGACAACCTACACAAAATTATTAGTTCTTCGATTTACACAAGTATAAACCACGACAAACAGTAAAGGTGCAAAATATAATATGAGAGCAATAAAATAAATGATACCAAAAAATTTTATACTGGTTTGGAACCAATGTGGTATCCTACTCTAGTCCCCTTGGGTTGCAAGGAGGTTATCCCTTTAAGCTCTTGTAATTTGAGTTGAGTATAGCCTTTGTGGTTTTCCACGTTCACCACCAACGTCTACAAGGTTGGTTTTCACTCACTCACCAACAACGAACAAGGGTTGATTTTGACACGCTCACCAAAAATGCACAAGGTTGGTTTTTTCACTTGCGCACCAACAACGAGGGTTGGTTTTGACACGTTTACCAACAATGACTCTTTGGTTTTCACTCGCTCAGCAAAGAAACGAATAATGACATAACCTCTCAATATAAAGCTCACCAACAATATTTTTTCTCTCCTCTCCTTTTTGAGTACACAATAAATTACTAAAAAATATAATGCTTATAAAAGGTAAAGCAAAGAACTTGAGAAGGTTGAGACGAAAGTATAAGTGGTTGTGTGCATTTTTCATAGTTGAATGCTCCTTTTATAGTTGCTACTATTGGTTGCATCATCAGGAGAGTGCGTTTTTGTCCTTTACGTTTGCTAATCTGGACGTTGCTCCATTTATGGTATATTCACTACTAAAAAAAAAAAAGGCATTTTTGACCTAGAAATTTTGATCACATTTTTGGTTGAAAAAAAACGACCACGCGTGGTCGAATTCCAAGAATTTATTTTTTATTTTATTTTTTATAGGATTTCGACCACACGGGGTCGATTTTTTAACATGAAAATATAATTGCGACCACGTGTGGTCGAAATTAATTTTTGTACAAATAATAAATGGGAAACATTTAATTAAAAAAAGAAGAAGCTAATTTCGACCACACACGGTCGAAATTTGGACCACATTTAGACCAGATCTGGTCTTTAATTTTCATTTCAACCTTTCTTCTTTCTCTCTCTTTCCTCTCTCCCTCTCCTCTCTACCCACACCACCAGCCCACCGCCCCACCACCCAGGCGCTCAACCCTATGACCTTTCCGACCACCAGTCCACCGTCGGCGGCGCAACCCCGTTTTTCAGGTACCTTTTTTTTTTCTTTTTTTTTTTCCAATGTCATGAACAAATGCCCCAAATTGAACTAGTTCTCAAGCATGCATTTCAATCTCATGTTATTATTTGCATGACCTTCTATATTTAGTAGATTTGATAACTTTATTTAGTGTTCAATATTTGTTTTAGGTTTTATATTATGTTATTTTTTTTAGATTTTGAATTGAAATTGAATGTTGGATTTTGGACAATTTTTTTTTGACTTGGTTTTTTGACCGATTTTTTTTTTTTGTACAGTTTTTTTTTGTACGGTTTTTTCATTTTTTTGGACTGTTTTGGTTCAGATTTTGTTTAAGTTTTTTGGGACTAGTTTTTTATTCATGTTTTTGCTTAGTTTTGGCATGGAGTCTTAGTTTGAGTAATAGTAAATTCACATTTGAGTTTGAGTAAGTTGTTAATACATGGGTGGTTATTATGTAGTTATTAATGGAAGTTAAAAAGATTTAGGTACTTTATCTATCGAGTTTCAAACAGCGCATTACAGGTAGGAAGGTTATACTTTGAAATAAAATTCTTTTACTAATCATATAAATTAAATATGGTTTAACAGGTTCAAACTTTCTGCAATTTGTGTAGATGGAATCTCGTAGTTGGATGTACGATAGAACTAATCCTGGTCGATTTCGGTTGAAGATCGAATTTGTAGCCGGCGTTTATGATTTTGTTGACTATGCTAAAACACTTGAGGATTTTACAATTCATGGTGTGGTTAGGTGTCCTTGTTCTAAATGTGAATGTATGAAATTCAAGACCCCAGAGATTGTTAGGCGACATCTAATGGAAAAAGGTTTTAAAAGTAATTATACAATTTGGAATAGTGATGGAGAAACGCGTAACAATTTGGGTGGATTTCAGAACTTTGTTGTGAGTGAAAGTAGTAGGATAGTAGAACCTAATGTCCAGAATTCTAGAATACACGACATGGTTCAGGATGCTTATGGCATGCATTGGGGCTTTGAATCAGGTGGCCATGTTGAAGAACCTCCCAATGAAGAGGCCAACCGTTTTTATAAAAAGTTAAAAAAAGCTAGTCGGTATCTAAGTTGGAACTCTCATGCATGAATTGGTTGACCTGACTCTAGAGATACCCGATAATTACTATAAGGTAAAGAGATTGGTATCTAAGTTGGGACTCTCGTCGGTGAGAATTGATTGATGTGAAAATGGCTGCATGTTATACTATAATGACGTCGATCTAGAATCTTGTAAGTTTTGTGGTAGTGAACGGTTTAGGGATACACGTAGCGGGAAGAGAGTGGCTATTAAGGCGATGCATTATTTACCTCTAATACCAAGGTTAAAGAGGTTGTATGCATCTAATAGCTTTGCTCCTCATATGAGATGGCACAGTGAAAATAGAAGGCCACCGGGTGTTATGTGTCATCTATCGGATGGTGAGGCCTGGAAGCATTTTGATAGAAATTATCCAGACTTTGCAGCTGAACCACGTAACGTTAGGTTGGGTTTATGTTCCAGGATTCACTCCGCATTCGGCTGTCGCTCCATATTCTTGTTGGCCTGTGTTTATAGCCCCGTATAATCTCCCCCCAGAGATGTGTATGACTAGTCCATATATATTCCTTAATTGCATTGTTCCTGGCCCGCGTAATCCAAAATTTTGATTGATGTGTACTTGCAACCTTTGGTTGATGAGCTGAAACAGTTGTGGGCTGAAAGGGTTGAGACGTATGACATTTCGAGTAAGCAGCCGGGTTTAGTTGTATTGCATTATGGGATGTTGTCTGGGTGGATGACAGCCGGAAAGTTATCATGTCCTCACTGCATGGAAAATACCAAGTCCTTCACTTTAAAAAACGACAAAAAAAATTCATGGTTTGATTGTCACCGTCGGTGCTTGCCGATGGATCATCCCTTTAGGAGAATGAAAAATGCATTCAAGAATAACACAATTGAACAAGATTGTCCACCTCCAATACTGTCTGGTGAGGATATTTGGGAGAGGGTTCAACACCTCCCAAAGGTTACCGAAGAAGAACCGTACATATTTGATGGGTATGGGGTCTACCATAACTGGACAAAGCAGAGCATATTTTGGAAGTTGTCATATGGGAAGGATTATCTTCTACGCCATAATCTTGATGTCATGCACATTGAAAAAAATTACTTTGATAATTTGTTTAGCACAGTGATGGATGTGAAGGACAAGACGAAAGATAATGTCAAGATTACTTACACGAGGAAGGAGAAGAATGCCGATGGTACAGATCGATGGGTTGAGCCACTTAGCCAAGTGGCACACCGATGACCGACGAGGTAATACAAAAATAGTGGATTGAGAAGGTTGCTCCCCCAACAAGGCATGGGACAGTTTATGGGATGCCTAATCGAGCCTTTCGTCGATACCCGTCGGCCCTTGAAGCCGTAGGTGTTACTGATGATGGGGTAGTTGATCCTAAGTAGTATGAAGCTATGAAGCATCAAGTTGACCTGCCAACAAGAACACTTAATTCCTCGGAGGCCAAGATGTTGGGTATGCAAGCCTAGATTAATAGCTTACTTAATTAGCGCGGCCGTTTCCGATTCCCTCGTGTCCTGGGGATGCTCGTAGGTCACAACCCCCTAGCCAACCCCGACCTTCCCAAGGTAGACGACGTAGGTCACAAGCTGACATAAATCATGCTCTTGTCGATGAGTCTAGTGGGGAGGATACAGATCATGTCTCTAACACCGAACGTTGACCTTTTTGATTAGTGTGCTTTTGGATTCTAATTCTGCTATGTTTTAATGGATATGTATATTTTGTTTAAGGGTTTGAATGTAGTTTTAATTTGAACCAGAAGTACTTTTAATTTTAAGATGTTTAACTGTTTGAATGTAGTTTATGATGTTTAAGTGTGTGAATGTAGTTTTTGATGTTTAAATGTTTGAATTTGATTATTTATAGGTGTTTGAATGGACAATGTTTAAGTGTTCAAGTGTTTGAACATTGTTTATGGTTGTTGTGTTGCATTGTTGATGAATTGGATGACTGCTTTGGTTGATGAATTTGGTTATTTGGAAATTGGCAGGTGGGCTGCCAAAAGCAGGCAAATGCTGGAAAAAATATTCCAGATTTTTGACCACAGGAGGTCGAAAATCAGCCCAGATATTTCACAATTTCGACCATGTGTGGTCGAAATGTAGCAATATTGTTGCCAGATTTCGACCACATGTAGTCTAAAATCTGGGCCCAATTTACAATTTCGACCACATGTGGTCGAAATTGTGAAAATAAATTTCTTTTTATATAAATATAAATAATGTTTTCAACCACACGTAGTCGAAAAAGTTAAACATAATTTAATATAAAAATAATTTTTTCGACCACATATGGTCGAAATAAGTTTTTCCCTTAATTTTGGTAGAATGTGATTTCGACCTACCTGTTAGCGACCTACGTGTGGTCGAAAAATTGGTCGAAAATAAAGGTTTTTTCAACCTCGTGGGATCGAAATTTTTGGTCGAAAATCCCTGGTTTTTTTAGCAGTGATTCTCTAATTTGGTCTTCTTTTGAATCTCCAGCCGTTGCACCCCTTGTAATTGAAGATCTTTTTTATTTTATTTTTTTAAATCCTTTAATTTCCATACATGCAGTGATAATTAATTCCTCTCCTAGTTGGTAATTCACTCTTAATAAACAGTCTCTTAGGACGTGGCATCTCACTGTAGAGGAATTAAATCTCCTTGGCAACTTCTAATCAATGCTCAATGACTTTTCCATTTGTAGTTCCTTGAACTTTGGCCAGCCGAGCATCTTGATCTCTTTCCTTGTGTAGTAGATAGCTTCACAATTGTTCAATCAATTTAATCATTATGAAGTGCATTTATTTCCATAACAAAGCTTGTAGTAACTCAGTGAATCTCCCGAATAACTTTTCCTTAGTATTGTAGTAAATATATCACCTTCCTTCCAAACTTGTGGCAAATATATTTGAAATTCAAATTTGGACATCTCATTCCTTCCATAGAATATCTTCTTTTCGGAATAATTGATATTCTCTCGAATAGTTTCTCTGAACTCTTCTTCTGGCTTGTACAAGTCTGAACTCTTATTTAAGCAACCGAAGAGAATTTCAAGATCCTCTTCATTTCGATGTGGATCTTGATTTATATTAATTCGAATGTAGTCACATTCGTCTTGTTGAATTTAGATTTTTATCACATTGATTGTGGCTCTTTTGTGAACTTGAGGTTTTTTGGCATATCTTGATACTTCATAGATTTTGGAACGAATTGATCTTGGTCTTTCCTTTTGTAGAATATTTTCCTTCCATAAGATCATATTAAATATTCTTCCCATAATTCTTGTACCTTGATTTGAATAAGTCTTTTTGTTCCTTTTGTAGAATATTTTCCTTCCATAGGATCGTAGTAAATATTTTTCACATAATTCTTGCACCTTGATTTGAGTAAGTATTTTTTTTCCACATCTTCTTTCGTAATTCCATCTCGTAATATCTTCTTTTCCATATTTGATTAGATCTTCGCCAAATTCTTCTTCATCAAATAAACCTGTACCAAAAATAAATTTACCACAAGTTTACCTAATTTTTATTAATAATTATGTTGATTTGTTATCATCAAAATCAATAGGTGAAACCTTGGACCTAACAATATACTTATTACCGACCAAAATTTATACATATATAAGGATTAAGTTATTCTTTTTGACTTTGTTGGATTACTTTAGCGTAAAAATTATTTAACGAGTGCTATTTCCCTTTTCATGTTTTCGGCTTTAATATCAACCCTTCTTGCCAACAAGATTATGACATAAAAGATTTCCTTTCAAAATTTCCATGTTATGTGGAAATTCCTTCAAATAAAACTTTCACCGATGAAAACTTATAAGATCCAAGCATATTCATATGAGGGGACGTTTGGTTGTTGGATAGAGTTGTGTAGGTAATTGTAATGCAAGAATAAATTAGGCAAGGATTAGTTATACATGATTTAATTACCTATTTTTCTTTTGTGGAGTAAGATTTAGCACTGTTTGTTTTATTAAACAGATAATTCGTAATTCAGAGGAAAAGGGGAAAAAGGTAGAGGAGAGTGAGTGCCATGTAACTTCGAGCTAATGCATACTTAGGTAAAAAGCAGATAGATAACCATCCATTCCTATTAGGGTTAGAGCTAGAATTTCAGATACGAATTCGATCGAATCTAGTAATTTTTACTTTAGCCGTCTATTTTTGTTAGTAAATTCATTATATATATATAAATATTAGATCTAGAATCCAATTATTAATTAACTTGAAATTTTTATACTAAAATTCAAAATTCATAAACTTAATATTTTGGCTTTGGCTCTGATTTCTTATTTTACCAAACATCTTGACCAATTGTCATCTAGAGGATTAAAAAGTGACCCAATATATGCGCTTAAATTTTCTTATTCTCTAGAGGAAAAGTATTAAGTTCAAAATGAAGAGTGGCCACCATTCTTATTGACCAATCCGATAATCAACAAGGACAGAAAATTGTTGAAACAAATATATATATTTTAAGAGCTAATTATAAGGTGGGAGAAAGAGAACGCATAGTGGATCATATCACTTATGGAAAAATGATCATTTCTATATATATTTGTAAGTAATTAAAATCTAAATTCTCATTTTACCTTTAATGACATTATTTCTTAGTGACACAAATATCATGACATGTTTAAGATCATAAATTCCAGACCCGACTTTGTGGGATCTTATACTGGATATGTTGTTGTTGTTTAAGATCATAAATTCCAAACACTTTATAGCCACACAAATATTATGATATCTTTGATTAAATCACAAGATCTGAAAATCTTTTGTTTATTTTTAATCTCAATCAGTCAGTCAGTATTCATTATGCACTTATTCAATCATCCTTCAAACTCTACTTGTTATTCCTTTCGCTCAGGTAATATACACCACAATGTAAATAACATTTACACCATCATTAGGTTATCTTAATCTGTTATAACAGGTAACATAACTCAATTTTAAGATTTCATATCCCATTTATTAATGAAGCTTATCTATAAATATCCCTTGAATACCCGACAATATAAAAAATTATTTACACCGAACTTATATAAAAATTAAACTCGTCCTTTAACAATTGAATCAACGATAAGAAGTACTAAAGCAGCTCGCCATTAATTAGCTTTATGTGGAAACATTATTTAGTCAGTCCACTTGCTGTTGACTTCAAGTCGTCCATCCACCATCCTCGCAAATTTTTTCATTAAATAGTCTTGCACTTACTTTATATCATTCGGTTGCATTGCCTATATATATTGGCCAATTTGCTAATATCTTCTTCACAATTTTACAAATATAGACTCCATGGCCAATCTAGCCTTTCTTTCTCTTTGCATCATGTTCGTAATTTTCATCACTTCTTCTAACGCCATTTCCTCATGCAACGGCCCTTGTCAAACACTGGACGACTGTGACGGCCAATTAATTTGCATAAGGGGAAAATGCAAATGACCCTGACGTTGGTACCAACATATGTAAAAATAACTCCCCTCGAAACAATAATTGTCGTCCATCAGGACAACTCAATTGCAACGGTATACACCCGATATACTGGTGCTCACCACCTGTCACCTCCTCAACTTACCCTCAATGATTTCAGTGAAGGCGGAGATGGGGGCGGTCCATCAAAATGTGACGACCAATATCACGATAACAATAAAAGAATAGTGGCATTGTCCACTGGATGGTTTGCGGGACGTTCAAGGTGTGGAAGAAATATACGTATTTGGACGAATAATGGGAGGAGCGTAACGGCTAAAGTTGTGGATGAATGTGATTCAACTCGTGGGTGTGACAAGGAGCATAGTGGATGGTTCCATTGCTGTGTGGAGAGCCTTAGGGTTGGATACAGATAGGGGTATAGTTCCTATCAATTGGTCCATGGCCTAAGTCATGAAGGAGCCAATGTTAAAGTTAATAATGTAATTTGAATAAGCGTGTCATCTTACATATAATAAGATGGACATTAGAGTTCCTTACTAAGTAATAGAAATATGCATAAGCGTACCTCTTACATGTAATAAGATGGACATTAGAGTTCCTTAATAAGTAATAGAAATATGCATAAGCGTACCTCTTACATGTAATAAGATGGACATTAGAGTTCCTTAATAAGAAATAGAAATATGCATAAGCGTACCTTCTTACATGTAATAAGATGGACGTTAGATTCTCTTAAATGATTGTATATAGTATATAAGTTGGCGGTTATGTAAAGCAAATATCCTAGTAAGTATAATCTACTTGTATCTGTTGACTGCTGTTGACCTCCAAAGAGCACTGATGCGATCTGTTACTTTATTACTTCTTCTATATCAATTTATGTGACACAGTTTGAATTTCGAGAAGAAAATTTTTATACTTTGATCGTGAATTCAGATACGAAAATTATAAATTCTTGAAAAAAAAACATATTTAAAAGACATATAAAAAGATTGACATCAAAGAAAACCTATTGATTTTCGAAAGATATGCAAATGAACTTTTAAATATAGGAAATTATCAAGAAAATCCCTTTTTCCTTTTCTTTTGTTGGGTTAAGTGAAGAAGTTTTATGATTTTGAAGACACATTCAAGAATATGAGCACGTGTGTACTGGCTCTGAGGCATACACTACAAAAACTGAAAGAAAGAGAGATAGGCAATATATGATAAACATTTAAAATTGTGATAATTTGTCGAATAGATACTTTAACTATTGTTGTAATCAGATAAACCCCTCTAGTCGACGTTAGTGTGTCAGACCTGTTGGAAAAATATTGGAGGCGATCACCTTAAGAAGAACCAATAACAGACAGATACAATATAGTAATAACATTAAAGATAAGATAGAGTTGAAATTGGAAAACCCGGTTCAAAGCACGCTATGGTTGGCGTTGTTTTCAAAGTAGATTTCCGTCGGCATCTCGATGCAAATAGCAAATTAACGTTCTACTCCCAAGATACAATAAACCACTCAGGAATCTTCTAATGTGCACTCAAATAGAAGTTCCAGAGAACTTTTTTAATCTCTCGACTGCTTTAGTAGAAAGGAAGAGGCACGAATGTTGAATTTTATGTTGCAGGAATTTTTTCTAAGTCTGAAATTATGTTCTTATTGCTGGAAATCTACAACATGCCTATTATTTATATTGCGTAGAAAGCTACTAACACATCTTTTCAAAGAAAGGATGCAACCCTTAAGATTGGATGACACTTTTTCACAATGAATAGGTATATCCATTAAAGAATGGGTAGTACCTCTTCATAATATATTGTGTCTTTTCAAAGGTGTGTTTAAATTTTGAATCACATCTAAAATAAATTCTAACAATCCCCACATGATTCAAGTATTTAAAGAACACAAAAGCAGTCTTTTATAATGATGTCAGTGAAGGTGTCTTGTGGATTTGAACCTCACCTAGAAATCCAATTGGAAGGACCATAGTGAACTTAAGTCTTGAACTAGGGCCTTGTAGCCCGATCTTCCATTCAACATACACATTATATCGAGTTCATAAATGGGGACGCGTGTTAACGGCGTTGCACTCGCATCTTGATTCGCGAGTGCTCTAGAGAAAAGCCCAATCTCATAGGTTGCGACCTCACAACCACACTCGAATTAATAGGTGAATTCTTCAAGGATACGTGTAATGGAAGCATATCCAGCATCATTTACTATGAATTCATTCAGAGTATGTACTCTTCCTAACCGTTACATCAAGTACCATGATAATAAATCATTCACGAAGGGACTAAGATAAAAAGATAAGTTATGGGACTTTTCCAATTACTAGATAGCTTGTTATTACCACACTGAACCTTCGTCATGGGATCTCCAATAAGTAAGGTTGGGTTGTCACCGTCCGTAATCACAAATTAAGGGCTTTAGTCCCATTCCTTTTGAGAATTACAACTTGCTTTATGCAAGTTTTTTCCATTTGTTAATCCACAATATGTCTTGCCGAAGTAAAGTTCTAATACGGTTACTCTGATTTTAAGTCACTCGTGATTGCTTTCTGCCTCAAGTTTGGACGTCTCTTTCGTTTTGGATTTGCAATAGCAATTCAATAATTTACAAAAAAAAAAAAAACAAACAATTAGAATAGGCTTTTCAACAATGGTAATATTGATTAAATCTCAAACCATTCAACAAGTCATACCATCACATAGAGGCTTATCATATATTTAAAATTCTAAACTATATCAAGAAATACATGTTTCTTGAAATATTTGTACTTTGAAGGAAGTTTTTCACTTTAATGATATCTCTCACATCTAACTTCCTTTGATTTCAACTAAGATAATCATGTAATAAGCCTTCATTGAAAAAGTTTATTTTTTCATATTTAAGCTATTTGAGCATACACATCTGTCTCAAATACACATAGCAATTATTCGCACACTAACCCCCACAATTTGTATGTCAACGCATGAACTTCATTATTCATATTATTATGCATGTAGAAGTAACATCACAAATTAGCGCTACTATTCATATCCTCTTATGTAAGATCAATATGATTTGATCACATGCATATTAATTAAGCATGAAATAGATTCATCCAAAAAGAAATATATATTTACTGTACATGGAATCAAACCCTAAAAAACAAAATATATTAAGTTCTTCAGAAGTCACAAGAAAGACTTCAAATTTTATAAGATTTTGAACCTTTAATAAATCCTAAATGTGTGTCTACACGAAAATGTCATTTTTTATGACCTCAAAATGCCATAACAATTTTCAAGTATAAATATCTAATTTTTCTTTATAAGCAATTTACTTTATATCACTTCATCCTCTTGATCTCAAAATGATAAAATAATTTTCGAGTATGGATATGATCCTTATAAATAAAATACTTCATATCATCTCACAACTTGAAAATAAACTTCATACATAATTTTTACGCAAGAATAACGAATCACAATGATCACATAGGAAATGTTATTCCTAAAATTAACAATCATTTTAAGATCATCATATAATTAAATCATCTACCCTAACATTATGAAAACAAATTTCATAAAAATCACAAGAGTAAAAATTAATAAATAAATAATTAGTAGAGTTAAGAAAGTAAAACCCGATTTATTGTCATTTTCTTCTTGATTTGTTGCTGGCCATGTTTGCCACATCAAAATCAAAGTAGCTGTGGCCTTAGACAATCTTCTTGTGATGATCTTGTTGCACCTTTTGAAGACTTTAGAACAATCTGGGAAACCAATAAATTCAACGGAAAAGGCTCAAATATGCCATCCAACTATCGGAAATGGCTTATTTATGCCACTCGTCAATAGTTTGGCTCAGTTATGCCATTGAACTATAGGAAATGGCTCATTTATGCCATCGAACTATAGGAAATGACTCATTTATGTCACTCATCAATAGTTTGACTCATTTATGCCATCCCGTTACCAAAATGACTCATCCATGCCATGTTTTATTAACGCTGGTTTTCTAATACCAGATAGGACACGTGGCCTCCAATTAGAGGTCTATGTCGTTTAATTAAACCAGTCCAATTTTAAATACCAAATTAATAAAAAATCCGACCCATACACCTTACCCACCCAAAACCATAATCTAGTTGGAGGCCACGTGTCATATATGGTATTGTAAAACTAGCTTTAATGAAATATAGCATGGATGAGTCATTTGGGTAACGGGCGATGGCATAAATGAGTCAAATTATTGATGAGTGGCATAAATGAGTCATTTCCTATAGTTCGATGGCATAAATGAGTTATTTCCTATAGTTCGATGGCATAAATGAGCCAAACTATTGGCGAGTGGGATAAATGAGCCATTTTCGATAGTTGGATGGCATATTTGAGCCTTTTCCGTAAATTCAACAATGGTTTCGCACACTTTTTTTGTAACTCGACTAATTTATTTATTTTGCATCTTATAGTTTCTGCCACCAATTTCATCAAGTTAATGATGATAATTTCTGCCACCAATTTGATCAAAAATATATAGAAGCCTTCCCCATAATTTTACATGGGAACTTGAGAGAAAGTGTCCTACTTCTCCATTTTTCTCTTATTCTTTATGGTGAGAAGAAGGCATTACGCTTTTATTTACTTTCTCTTTGTTACAATCAGTTGTATGGTCAAAACTGAAATTAAGAATGGGATGGGACTGCAAAATGAATACAATCTCTAGAAACAGAAGAAGAGGTGGACTACTTTTCCTTCCTGGCACTTTTATGTACTCAATGAAAATATAAGAGAATTACCACACTTTCGATATTATATTGCAATGGATTTTTCCTTCCTTTGCAATAAGTAATATTCTAAGCATATCTGCAAAACTTTTTCCCGTAAGAGAAATTGTTGCATACCCCACTAAAAAAAAATGTCATAACGTGATTAACCCTTTCAAAACGAAAATCGAAAACGAATTTTATGACCACTAATAGTTAACCTTTTTTGACATTAATCACCTAATGATTCACTGACTTTGAAATCAAAGTGCCCTTGAAAAAAAAAACATGATGCAGTAAAAAACCTTAAACAATGAGGTTTGATCTTTACGTACTGACTGCCCTTTTCACCACATACTAATATAGTGTTATAGAAAGTAAAAAAAAAAAAAAAAAATGGTTTCGAAAATTGGTGTTCTTCACAACAATCATCTCTTCTTAACTAAACCAAGGAATCTACTCTGAAATTGTTGGAAAAAAATTGGAGATGATCACATTAAGAAGAACCAGTAACAGACAGATACAATATAATAATAACATTAAAGATAAGATAGAGTTGAAATTGAAAAACCTGGTTCAAGGCACGCTATGGTTGGTGCTGTCTTCAGAGTAGATTTTCGTCGCCACCTCGATGCAAATAGCAAATTAACGTTCTACTCCCAAGATATAATGAACCACTCAGGAATCTTCTAATGTGCACTCAAATAGAAGTTTCGGAGAACTCTTTTAATCTCTCGACTGCTTTAGTAGAAATGAAGAGGCACGAATGTAGAATTTTATGTTGCAGGAATTTTTTCTAAGTCTGAAATTATTTTCTTATTGCTGGAAATCTACAACATACCTATTATTTATATTGTGTAGAAAACAGCTGAAATATCTTTTCAAAGAAAGGATGCAACCGTTAAGATTGGATGACAACTTTTCATAAAGAATAGGTATATCCGTTAAAGAATGGGTAGCACCTCTTCATAATTTATTGTGTCTTTTCAAAGGTGTGTTTAAATTTTGCATCACATCTAAAATAAATTCTAACAAGACCTCACACGCGATTTACAATCGCCATGATGTGTTAAACGAAAAAAATTCCCTACGGTGAAAAGCAATGCAGATCGCTCTTTGGAGGTCAACAACAGTTAAATTAAACTAGGATATTTCTTTAGCTAATCGCCAACTCATCCTTGGAAATTACACATAGTATAATTAGTTAGGAATTAATATATCATACTTTATTCTTTAAGAGACTTGAACGTCCATCTTATTACATATAAGATGTCGCGCGTATTCAAATTACATTATTAAAATTAAAGCACATAATAACCTAGCTAGTCCTAGACCATGGACCAAGTGATAGGAACTATACCCTCATTTGTATCCAACCCTAAAGCTCTCCACACAGCAATGGAACCATCAACAATGTTATTTTTACATGGACTCTGATAAGCATGTTCTTCATCACAACCAGTAGTAGAATCACATTCATCCACAACTTTAGCCGTTGTAGTCTTCCCATTATTAGCCCGAATACGTATCATTTTTCCACACCTTGAACGTCCCGCAAACCATCCAGTAGACAACGCGACTATTCTTTCGTTATTGTCATAATATTTCCCTTCACATGCCCCTGGACCACCCCCGTCTCCGCCTTCACTGAAATCATTGAGGGTAAGTTGAGCTGCTGTAGAGGCGGAGACGGGTGGTGAGCAACGGTATACAGGGTGTATACCGTTGCAATTGACCGTGCCAGATGGCTTGCATGTATTGGTTGTAGGAGAAGGGACGGATGGAGGGTTATTTTTGCAAATGTTGGTTCCAACGTTAGGGTCATCGTTGCATTTTCCGTTTATGCAAATTAATTGACCGTCACAATCATCCCAGGTTTTACAAGGACCGTTGCATTGGGAAATGGCGTTGGAAGAAGAGATGAAAATTGTGAAAATGATGCAAAGAGAAAGAAAGGCTAGATTGGTCATGGTGGTTATTTTTGTAATATTGAGAAAGTTAATGAGTAAGAAAGTGTTGATGGGTGAAGGGAACTGTCCAAATGGGCGAATATTTATAGGCAGTAAATATTGATGATGAGAATTTTTTATTTGTTCGTTTTGTGAGTCGTGATGTTCGACTAGTGGAGTTGTTAACGTGTCAAATAGATTGATTGCTTTGAATTTGAATAGGTCAATGAGTCATTGCTAACTCAAGTTTCACTTGCTTCCCCTCCCCCTTCCCCACTTATAATTTGTTTAGTTACTAAACAAAACTAATAAATTGTTGTGGTTATGTATGTATGTAACATATCATCAAGCGAAAAGAAACTTAATTTGGCTACCCTATGCGTAATTTTCATTGTCATACCTTAGCAAAACTTATACTTTGCTAGATGTTCAATGCCAGGACTTGCAGGGTTGCACGACTTCTGACTTTGACTTTACATGTATACCATACTAATTAAGTATCATAGAACTAATAGATAGACTAGCAAGTTGATTGACTAAAATGCTTCCATACTATGCTAATGGCTACGAGCTAGTCCTTATACCATAAATAGTGAACAACTTATTTATAAAAAAATTGTTTGCAGGTCTTGTTATTCTGTTAAGCAGAAAAAAGAAGTAGATGGAAATATAAAAATTCTCCATAAGACGTAACCGACCCGTAATATGTTGTAAAAAATTTCTCCTGGTTAATTAAATATTATTCATGTAGTTAATGGATATCAAACAATAATGAGAAAATTACGCCATACAGAGATGCTCTTCCTAGTACTCTTTAATTCGTAGGTAGGGGCTGCGGTTAATATATCCATTATTGACTCAATAATGGACAAATATCTTTCTAGATTTTTCCACAAAGAAAATAAAAAAATAAAAGGGAAAACAACACCAAATACCCTTAAAATATAAAATATTTATCCACCCCATGCCCTCGTAAAGTAATTTCGCTTCTACCTCAGCTGGCCGGAAATATTTACCCCACGTATCCCCTCGCCCAAACCCCTTTCTCCGTGATACTATCGCAGTATATTTATTTATCATATATCCATTTCATGTCATTATTTGTACATGAGACTACGAAAAAAGGGTTCGTGGTATTCCAATCAAAGTACCATCATGAACACAAGGGTGAAAAAAGTTAAATGTGAAAACATATTTATATACCATGTTGGTATTTCATCTCGTAAATATGAGTCATAGATATATGGATATATCCATTCCATGTCAAAAAATATATCCATTTCATATCAAAATAAAAAAAATTAATACGTATTCTTTATTTGTACATCGGCTTTCTTTGCTCTTAGATAAGGCAAGTAAAACAATAACGTGCGGATTGCGACAAAGAATCGTGCCTTAAAAGAGAAGGATCTGGCGAGAACATGAGAACATGATCCAGACCATGAATAAAGAAACACCTCCTCTCTCACTTCGTGGGTGCTTAACTTTTCTTTGACGTAAAGTGATTATAGTATAAGTGTACAACTATTTCATGAACACAAAGGTGGAAAAAGTTAATGTGAAAACTCATACTATTAATGTTATGAATATTGGGAATTTGTGATGAAAAACACACGAGAAATGTTTGTTGGGTGAGTTTTGCGGTTCTGAAAGAACTGTCCGTCTTTAGAAGTAATCAAACAAATCAAGAGCGGCGGAGCTGAATTTAGAGCTTGAGTGCCGAACTTGCCGTCAAACTCATAATCATTTAGAATTAACAATGGAGTTTATTTCAAGAGCGATTTCAATTTTAGATGTGAACTTGCTAATCGCCAAACTCATAATCGTCATAGTTAATGGGTTCACAATTAAATATTTATACATATTTAATAAAAAAAATTAATACATGTATAGGATCTAAACAAAAGTTAGTAATTAATACTCTCCCTCCGCCCCGATGAAGGCGCTTTCGGAGTCTTTCATTTTTTAAGTAGATTTTTTATTTCTTTCTCTTGCTAAAAAGCGAGGCAACACAAGAGAGTAGAGAATTAGATAAAGTAAAAAAGCAAGTAAAAGAAATAAAGAAGGTAAAACAATAGCCAACGAAAAATAATCTGAAAGAATTAGGAGTAGTATTGTGGACAAAAAAAATTGTACCAGAAAGAATTAAAAGAGAAGGATCTAATTGGGCAAAAGAGAAATCCATCTTTGACAACAGAATACATTAAAGGTACATAACTCTACTTGATAATAATAATATAAGGAAGAAGGATTAGTTTGACCGGTTAAATTCTACATTGTTTGGGGAGAGAAGTCAACCCTCGCCTCCGTAAATTCATAAACCCTTCAAAGACCCTTCCTTCACCAAAGCACCCGATAGACATCGATCTCATTTATTGGATGCTTGCTCACTCATTATATACATTTTCTTAAATTTTCTACCTATATTCTACGTATCCGTGTTACCTCAGCTTAGTAATGGGTGCTCAAGCACCCAAATTTAATATGTAGATCCGCCATTGTTTGGGGGAGAGAAGTCAACCCTGGCCTTCATAATTGGGGATTTTATCTGGATAAATACTTTTAATTTTTTCTGGATAAATACGAAAGTAATGAGGGTTTGAGGAGCACACCCATTCTTTCCCCAAAATAAAAGTCAAGCCCACAATCACAATACAAGAAAAATAGAACTAAGTGACGGACTATTTATGACGTACAAACTACAATTGTTACGAGTTTTTGACGTAATTTATACTAGTATACACAATTGATGAAAAAGTTTTAAATCGGTTTTGTACTTCCTTTACAAAATTTTGACGGATTCTTCCGTTGCGAATATTGGTTTTTCTCATAGTGGCATTTGGACCTTTTTTGGAAAATAATACTTGACAATATTTTTAGAGAAAATATTTGTGCCGAAGAAATCATGTTTTAATTTGATACACTTATATGAGATTTTTTGACTGGAGAGAATTTTTCAAGAATTGCCATAAGGAAACTCAAGAAAACTTTAAGAACTTCCATCCTGTTCCATATCCATGATGGAGCGAAGTTCACCTAGAATTCCCAATTCAACCAGGTGAGGACACTCATCGAACAAAAGGTCCTCTTATGAATGTCCATCTGCTAAATAATGTTCCGTGAGAATGATAGCCGATGGCACCTCAGAATTGTCCTCCGAGCTTGAGTTTTCTTCGACCCAATCACAGCTACGCTTACTGATAGAGACTATTGCAGCACTGTCCCTTGCAATTTCCACTGTGGCATCCTCTGTATTTGCATCAGCGAAAGTCGTGGAGTCTAGTTGCATCTCCTTCTGCAATAGTCACAGCACATGGCAAATAGAAGAGAGCATGCAGGAGTTGTTCGCTTGAAGCATCTTCACTGATACTTGCAGCGCCTTCACAGGTGCAGAGAGGGTGTTCAATTGTTTATTGGTTATGGTAGACGGGTACAGAGGTGTGGAGTACGAACAATGAAAGCACCAATGTAATGAACCCATATTGTATTGAAGTGGATAATTCGAATTACACGTACAAATATAAGAGTTCATCTTCAAGCTATTACAAATACTCCAAACTAGTAATCAAATCTCCCAAGGGAAGAAGAAATAAAAAGGAAAAAGGGAGGGAGATTCCAGAATTAATCTAAGCAACTAAGAAAATAAAGAGACAACTTTATAGCATGAGTCCTAATGGACTATTTTCTACTGTATATATATCCCTTATCCCACGATGCATATGCTCCTTTTAGCCAGGGTCCCAAAGGTAATTTGCCAACTCCCCAAATGTGTCTTCCATCGTAACTACATTTGTTGCAGGATGGTTCCAGTGCTGTGTGGAGAGTCTTAGGGTTGGATACAGATAGGGGTATAGTTCCTATCAATTGGTCCATGACCTAAGTCATGAATGAGCTAGCCAATGTTAAAGTTAATAATGTAATTTGAATAAGCGTGTGATCTTACATGTAATAAGATGGACATTAGAGTTCCTTAATAAGTAACAGAAATATGCATAAGCGTACCTTCTAACATGTAATAAGATGGACATTAGAGTCTCTTAAATGATTGTATATATAGTATATATGTTGGCGATTACGTAAAGCAAATATCCCTTTTTCCTTTTCTTTTGTTGGGTTAAGTGAAGAAGTTTTATGATTTTGAAGACACATTCAAGAATATGAGCACGTGCGCACTGACTCTGAGGCATATATCACAACAAAAACTGAAAGAAAGAGATATAGGCAATATATGATAAACATTTAAAATTGTGAGAATTTGTCGAATAGATACTTCAACTATTCTCGTAATCAGATAAATCCCTCTAGTCGACGTTAGTGTGCCAGCCCTCACATGTGATTTACAATCGCCATGATTTAAACGAAAAAAATCCCCTACTATGAAAAGCAATGCAGATCGCTCTTTGGAGGTCAACAACAGTTAAATTAAACTAGGATATTTCTTTAGTTAATCGCCAACTCATCCTTGGAAATTACACATAGTATAATTAGTTAGGAATTAATATATCATACTTTATTCTTTAATAGACTTGAACGTCCATCTTATTACATGCATGTAAGATGTCACGCTTATTCAAATTCTGTTATTAATATTAAAGTAGAGGCGAATTCAGGATTTCAAAAGGATGAGCTCACCATTAGCTATGGCGTGTTTTGATTTCTTTTATCTTTGGTTTGTTGCAGCTTAGCGCCTATGGGGTGTTTTGATTTCTTTTATATTTGGTTTGTTGCAGCTTAGTGCATATGGGTTTTTTTTATTTCTTTTATCTTTGGTTTGTTGCAGCTTAGCACCTATGGGATGTTTTGATTCCTTTTATCTTTGGTTTGTTGCAGCTTAGCGCCTATGGGGTTTTTTGATTTCTTTTATTTTTGGTTTGTTGCAGCTTAGGGCCTATGGGGTGTTTTGATTTCTTTTATCTTTGGTTTGTTGCAGCTTAGCGCCTATGGGTTTTTTTGATTTCTATTATCTTTGGTTTGTTGCAGCTTAGCGCCTATGGGGTTTTGTTGCAGCTTAGCGCCTATGGGGTTTTGTTGCAGCTTAGCGCTTATGGGGTTTTTTGATTTCTTTTATCTTTGGTTTGTTGCAGCTTAGCGCCTATGGGGTTTTTTGATTTCTTTTATCTTTGGTTTGTTGCAGCTTAGCGCCTATGGGGTTTTTTGGTTTCTTTTGCCTTTTGGGAGTTGGGTAATTAGAATTAACGGGAAAAAAAAAATTCACTAGATGTAATATAAAAGGAACACGTTTTTTACTTTTGGGTAATTAGAATTATAGAAGAAAAAGGATTTAGAATAATATAAAAAAGAAAGTTAAAAGCGTGTTTTAGAAAATAAAAGCATAAATCGTGTAGGAGCTCGGGTTGAAACCCAAGACCTTGAGGAAATAAACACAACCCCTAACCAGTGCTCCGCTTAGCCTAGTTTGACCATGTGTTCCTTCAGTTAATATTAAATATATTTTTAGAATTATACATATAATATATCTTGTTTAGTCGAGTGACCATGTATTCACGTGACTCAAAATTAATATATAAATTCGTCCCCGTATTAAAGGACATAATAACCTAGACCATGGACCAAGTGATAGGAACAATTGTAACTGTCTACTCATAAAAGAGGTAACTTTTTAGGAATAGTCTCTTTTTTCAAGTTCTAAAAATACGAAACATCTTAGAAATGGCCTTTCAATTTGCACGTATGTGTTTAGGTTTTGTTGAATCCTAATAGAAAATTGCTTGTAAAGAATATATTAGCAATAACTCTTGAAGATAATGATCTTTCACATCTCAAAGCCTTAATGTTTCTGCTTTTCTTTTATTATTTTAACACATAAATTGAGATAGAAGAAGTACATTTGTTAGCAATGTATCATAATTTAATCTTTAAGAGACTTGAACGTCCATATCAATATATATTATAAAGTTAGGTATAGATAAGGTGATGTGACACCTCTCTATGACCACCATTCATATTTATCTTTTTTCTCTTTTTTTTGCCCATTTTCTAATTTTTCTTGATTATTTTATATTAAGAACTCATCTCTATAACTCACGCCTCTCCATCTTCATAACTTTTGTTCTTAATTAATTAATAATATTCATAACTCACATTAAATCTACATCTATATAATTCTGAAAATTAGATATGTTCTCTTCCTTTCTACAAGAAGATTGTAACCGTTGGTTGGAAACAAAAAAAAAAAAAAAAAGAGAGAGAGAGAGAGAGTTAAATATTCATAATTTGTAATAGAAATAATGGTTGCAATTAATTATAATTAAAATAATTAAGAGGTATGACATGAAACTAACGGCTGCAATTATAATAATGGAGAGATGTGAGGCAATGAAAAGTTATGAGGGCAACAAACATTTGGTTATATATTAGATGAGAATTGCAAAGAATCAATTGAATGGCCATAAGTTTTCGAATGGCCATAAGTTTTCTTCACACAGTTGTTGAGATATGTTGAATGATTAGCAAATCTCTCTCTTTATTCTTTTCCTTTAATTTACTCTAGTGATAGATTTTAATTTAGATTAAATAATATTGATATGATATGTATATATTCGATTTAATTTCTTCAAACAAATGATATGATTAAATTGTACATGATTCTTTTGCGTCTCGCCTCTATAGAGTATTAAATTTAACCATGCGAGGATTTGTGGCATGCTATATAACTTCACTATCGGTTTGAAGAAAATCTTTCTTTTATATTTAGAACATTCAGGCGGCCATGAATGGATAGCTAATTTATATGTGTGAGCACCTTATACTTGACCTGCCATAATTCAAAAGGTATGATATTTGGTTGTAAATTTTTATTCTTGTGAAAGATTTTTTGTTTCTGAATATTCGCAAGATATAGCAAGGGCTACAGTAAATATTCCTTCTTTCTTAAGTTTATGTTGGTAAGTTTTGTGTCATTGAGATGTTGTTAAATTTTTTAGGGTAGTGTATAACATGTGTGTCACCTGGTATTTGTAACTTTATGTCAAATCTATATATATTAGGAGTATAAAGTTAGGCAAAATAAGAGTGATATAACCCCTCTGTTTCGCCAACATTCACATTTATTTATTTTTCTGATTTTTTTTTGCCTTTTTCTCCTAAATTTTCAGATTAACTAACTCATTTTTAAAAATTTATAAGTGAATAAATACATTACTTAATTAAATAAGGAGAAGACGTTTAGGAGAAATTGTAACTATTTGGCTCCGGTCTCTTCCCCAAAATTGTATCGACGTAAAAGTTAGTAATAGACTATTAGTTATGTCATGAAATAATGTCTAAAATAGATCTCATCAAAACATAACTGCCAGACTTTTAATCTTCCAGTATAATTGCAATTTATTACTTATATAAATATCCCTCCATGGACATTTTATGGCATCAAACCTTCTTCATTTTCCGAATATTCTCTATGTGACTTTTTCTGGATCTAAGGTTGTTCTACATATGCATAAAATGGTTCTGTCACGCCAGGTATGTGGATTCTCTCATTCCCAAGGAAATATTTCACAATTAATATTGTAACATATTGTGCTTAATTCTCAAGTGTTTGACCATACTCTAATTCTTTTTTCTATTATTTCTCCCTTTTTTCCGTTAACTAATTCTTCATCTTACAGGAAAGAAGGACAAGAAAATTAAAAAACTACATGAGGAATTACAATTGGAAGAAATTAAAGAGTAACGATTTTAAAGTCCAGCCAATTGCAAAACCGCTTTTTAGTTCCTAACAAAAGGACATAGTGTGACTCGATCATTGTGGTAGGAATGGAAAAGCAAGAAGCAGAGTTTAGTTTAGCAGAAGAGAATTATATTACTGAACTTTCTAAGGTTAATTTGACATACACATGTACACTTAAGGTGGCCAAGGAAGTTAGCATCATAAGATGGCATAAGAAAAAACTTGAAGTGACTAAGTCTTTTTTTTAGATACCAAATCTTAGGTTTATGTTAGCTTTTGATAATGGCTAAAATCATTTTACTTTTATAACAGACATAAAACGTAAATAGTATAGCTTTAATTTTACTTTTCATTAGTTTATGAAAATTTAATAGTTTTGCATAATACCTTTGGGTTGGAGTAGTAACTTGTATCAATGTGTGTTCTGGTTTTGACTGATTACTTAAAGATACTTTTAGTTTTTCCAAAATCAAATTGTTAATTATCTTGAATATTTGAGTGTGAAGAAAGGGATTATTTCTTAAATTTAACAAGGTTTTTGACGATAGTGCAAGAGCGATTGCTCGCTTTTGACATTTTTCTATTTTTTCATTAATATGTTATGTTACAAAAGCTCAAAAAATCGCTTTTTTTAATGCTAAAACAACTGAACAGTTATTTATTTTAATTCTCTTCACTATGCTCAAATACCAACCGCTTCCTAAGCAGTTTCCATTCTAAAAAATTTTAAGTCCACATATTTATTTTTGTGATTTATATAAACAAAACATACAAAGCTATTTTTATATCGGAGATGAGAGCTATTTACATATATAGTCGAATCACGAAGATATATATATATATATATATATAGAGAGATTAATTTTTCTCTCATAAAAATTTATAAATATAACTATTGAGCAATATTTTGATTTTCGTCTCTAACCGCGCAAAGCGCGGATAAATTCACTAGTTATTACATATAAGATGTCACGCTTATCCAAATTACATTATGAAAATTAAAGCACATAATAACCTAGACCATGGACCAAGTGATAGGAGCTATTCCCTCATTTGAATCCAACTCTAAAGCATTCCACACAGCAATAGAACCATCAACTATGTTATTTTTACATGGACTCTGATAATCATGTTCTTCATCACAACCAGTAGTAGAATCACATTCATCCACAACTTTGGCCGTTGTAGTCTTATCATTAGCCTGAATACGTATCATTTTTCCACACCTTGAACGTCCCGCAAACCATCCAGTAGACAACGCGACTACGCTTTCGTTATTGTCATAATATTTCCCTTCACATGCCCCTGGACCACCCCCGTCTCCGCCGTCACTGAAATCATTGAGGGTAAGGTTAGCAGGTGTAGAGGCGGAGACGGGTGGTGAGCAACGGTATACAGGGTGTATACCGTTGCAATTGACCGTGCCAGATGGCTCGCACGTATCGGTTGTAGGAGAAGGGACGGAAGGAGGGTTATTTTTGCAAATGTTGGTTTCAGCGTTAGGGTCATCGTTACATTTTCCGTTTATGCAAATTAATTGACCGTCACAATCATCCCAGGTTTTACAAGGACCGTTGCATTGGGAAATGGCGTTAGAAGAAGAAATGGAAATTGTGAAAATAATACAAAGAGAAAGAAAGGCTAGATTAGCCATGGTAGCTACTTTTGTAATATTGAGAAGGTTAATGAGTAAGAAAGTGTTGATGGGTGAAGGAAACTGTCCAAATGGGCGAATATATATAGGCAGTAAATATTGATGATGAGAAATTTTTATTTGTTCTTTTTGTGAGCCGTGATGTTCGATTAGTAGAGTTGTAGACGTGTCAAATAGGTTGATTGTGTTGAATTTGAACACAATCCCGGCCTTTACGCAGCTGTAAGCGTGGAGACACACATATAATCATATATGATCTGTTAGGCATCACAAAAAATAAAAACAAAAGCGCGTCAAGTTCTCTTGTGAAAAATAAAAATATTTGCTGAAATGAGTATAAAACACCCCATCTATATCAAGTCATCCAAATTTAACACAGATAACCAAGTTAAATTCAGTGCAAGAATAATAGTACTAGAGCAGATAAACAGGTGTTTAGAAATTCAAGTGAGACACTAAGCAATGACAATGAAACTGCCCAATAATTCAGAAGAGAGTCCAGTCAATAGTCATCTTACGCAATTTGCTTGGAATTCAATGCACACGCTATAGTCAAGGACCATCAGGAAGCTTGTAAATTCCACATGTGATGATGTTATTGAATTTAAGGCCGCTGCATTAAGACTAGTTAGCTACAACTGCTATTGATTACTTTAGCAGGGGGTCTAGGCAAAAAGAAATGCATTACTTCAGGGGACTCACAAGGAAGAAACTAGTTTCCTCTGCCTCTGCCGAAAGGCGGAAGAAAGAGCAGGATTATTAAAGAATGGAAGTGCAGTGTTGAAGGAGCTTCTTGCTTTATGCGGGTACGAAAATAATGGGGATATGGACGGATAATTATTTTGGTTTGAGAGGGTACACGCGTTCTTTTCCCAAAATAAAAGTCAAGCCCACAATCTAATAGAATTAAGTGACGGACTATTTATGACGTACAAACTACAATTATTACGAGTTTTTGACGTAATTTATACTAATATAAACAATTTATGAAAAAGTTTTAAAACGGTTTTATACTTCCTTTACAAAATTTTGACGGATTCTTCCGTTGCGAATATTGGTTTTTCTCATAGTGGCATTTGGACCTTTTTTGGAAAATAACACTTGACAATATTTTTAGAGAAAATATTTATGCAGAAGAAAACATGTTTTAATTTGATATACTTGTATGAGATTTTTTTAGTGGAGAGAATTTTTCAAGAAGTGCCTTAAGTGCCCTCTTCTACCAAAAAATAAATTTAAAAAAAAAAAAAAAAAAAAAAAAAACATTGAAAGAAATTAAAATCTGAAAATGTGGAACAAAACAATTTGTACGTGTGCTTCTTTTACAAAACTGAGAATTCTACTTATTAAAAGACACTACAAGAATGAAGACCTCCATTCGGTTGAACTTGTAAAAAATAAGACAAATTGTTAACAGACCATCAGGCGGTTATCGGCTCCATCGAGGAGCAAGTATCAATTGTATCCGCGATATCTTGTATCGATTGAAATCACGCGAAAGGGCTGTGGCGCTTGCTTTTTTGCTTCTCACATCTTATGGGAGATTTACATAAGTGGACTTCATAGGGGCTAGTCTTTAATCTTTAGACAAGTTAAGTTTAGCACAAATAATCTCAATTTGATTTAATGAACATTAGTTGGACGAAAATGCCCTTTTCATTCCTAAACAGCTGCAAAATTCTTTCCAATTTTTGTACTGAATTTGAAGTTCGCCCATAGGCAAGCAAGGTCAAAAGTTCAAAACCACGTACCGGCCACTCTTGTAAATCACCCAGCATTTTCTGTCATTGTTGTCTTATGGTGTTTCAGTATTCATAATATACTTTTTAATCAAGGTAATTTTCCACGTAAAGATTTATGTATTCTTTACGTTATTATGCATTATCTTACTCGCAGTAACTAGTTTGAAACACGATAAGAACCAGTTCCGTCAGCTAGTTTTGTAGTTTAACATAAACTTTATGAACTCAAGAAAATTAGGTACGACACAAATCACCCCCTCTTAAATCGTAGGGATGTGTAAAACAATAGACCAACTAATATATATCCTGAAGAGTTTGGCTGGTGTCTGTCTTGTATTAAATCTTGTTTGACTTGCTGCCAACATTATCATGTTGAGATGTTTGTGCCAATACATATGATATGTGCGCGTATGGTGGTTTTTTATGCTAGGTTTGTAAATATTGAACCTGTTAGTAAAAACATAAATCTACAGACCATTATTGCAAAGGAACCACTGTATTTTTGTGTATTATCATAAACAATTTCTTGATTGTATAACGTTTTGTCTATATGATATATATTGTATGTGATGAAAACAGACATTTCATAGAATAATACATTGAAAAGCAGGCATGCCATATCGGACATGTTCCAAACTGTCCAAACAGCTTGCCTTTGTTAAGAATCCTACAAGACGTTGGATTCCAACTGGACTGAAGCTGATATGTTAGACCTACAGTTGCAGTATCCATGTTTGATTACATTACTATGTTCATTGTACTCTGCAAGTTGTCGAAATTAATACAAACGGGTTTTGAATTTGTTTCTCTCTTGTTCAAAATGGTATCAAAGCAGACACAGTTTCTGTAGAGTCTCACAGCCACCGTTATAAAAAAAAAAAAAAAAAATCCGTGTGCTTGACCCATGAAAAAGAACTAGGCACGCACGTAATTAAAGGAGCATGTTAAGAATGTGATTAAGTAAAATATGTGCTCTCTTTAACAACTTAAGACTTTATATGAGATGGTTACACACTTCAATATAGAAGATGAATATTTTGAAACTTCAATGGGTACTCGGACATATTGCTTTGCTCCTTGGAAATCACACATACAAATTAATTAGGAATATTTCATAGCCAATTCTTGATGTACTAGATCTAGTGTCCATCTTATTACATGATGACACAATCATTCAACGTATGCTATTACAACAAGAAACATGCAAAATAATTAAACCACAGAATAATATTATTTCTTAGGCCATGGACCAAGTAATAGGAACTCTACCATCATCTGTGTTTAACTCCAATGCTGTCCACACAGCAATGGAACCATCAACCACATCATTTTTACAACCATCCTTTGTATCGCATTCATCCACAACCTTAGCCGTTACAATCTTCCCATTACTATTTGCCCTAATACTTATCATTTTCCCACACCTCGAACCACCAGCATACCAGCTAGTAGACAACGCCACTATTTTTTCACTATTATCATGATATTGTTCATCACATTCTGATGGACCACCCCCATCTCCGCCTTCACTGAAGTCGTTGAGGGTAAGGTGACCGGGCGTTGAGCCAGTAGGACCCGGAGGAGAAGGAGAGCTTCCTCCTCCTCCGCCTCCACAAGTATTGGTTCCAACATCAGGGTCATCGTTGCATTTTCCCTTTATACATATTAGTTTCCCCGAACAATCGTTCAAGGAGTTGCATGGGCCGTTGCATGAAGAAATGGCGTTAGAAGAAGAGATGAAAATTGTGAAGATGCAAAGAGAAAGAAGGACAAGCTTATTGGACATATTGGTAAAGTAGCTATATTTGTAAGAGGGTCAAGTTTTAATTATGAATAAGGAAGTGTTGATGGGTGAAGAAGACTCTGCATATGCACGATATTTATAGGCAGCAACCCAGTGGAATGCAGTATTTTAGTGTATTAGTCAAAGTAACGCATTTTGACTAATAGGTGTATGTAGAATAATAAAACCAAAAAAGCAAAGGTGGGATAGAAGAAAATATTGAATAATTAGGCATGGTAAACCCCGTAAATGGCGGTCCATTTTATTTAAAAAGACCAAAAACCTATAGGGGTGGAAGATTCATTTAATTTGTTTTATTCAAAGTTCCCTCTAGTTCACGCAATATTATTTGCTAAAATAACTATGTCTAATAGGGGACGCGACATAACGCAACTTGCTCGCGTGCTTACTATTTTCTTGTTTCTTTTCGTCCTTATGAGTTATGGGTCTTGCTTATGTTGGTAATAATTGAATTGAGTCATTCGATAAATAATGACTCACAAGTAGTAGTATTTATACATTCTTAGATAATTTAATAAGTACGTGGAATATAATAATTTGTAAAATAATCTTCTTCTTTTTTTTAAATTTAATTTATGTTATGTTATTGTTATAAATAACCTATATATGTATGATATGCAAGAAAATTTTAAATTATCACGATAGGCAGTTTTGATATTTGTGGAATAAACAAGTTATAGATATTTGTATAGGTATAAATTATCTCATTAGACATGAGAAAAAAGTAAAATGAAAAATTTAAAATTAATTTTTTAAACTATTAAATTACCATTCTTTTTTGTATTAACTAGAAAGGATAGTGCATCACACATGCATATTTTTTCGTCACAACTTTCGGCTAATCGTGGACAATTTTCATTACGATACTTACCAAATGTTGATGGATATTTGTATGTATAAATTATCTCATTAGACATGAGAAAAATTACAGTAATATTTAAAAATTTTATGTGTTTAAATTAATATTTGAAACTATTAAACATATATTCTTTTTTGTATCTAGAAAGGATAGTGCATTATTTTTTTCGTCACAACTTTCGCTAATCGTGGACAATTTTCATTACGATACTTACCAAATGTTGATGGCTGTTAATTTAATGAAGGACGTGCATGCATGCACGGCTTGTGTATATTAATAGAGCTAAGCTTGTACTATAAATCCGGTAATGGACAAAGAAGTTGATATATCTCTACTATTTTAGAAGTGGGAGTTGGAGGACCAACACGGAAGAACACAGAGGGGCAGGGGTATAAAGGTAAAAAAAAATAATATTAGAGGACAATTTTGTCATTGCATCTTCCATTCCTTTCTCCGGAAAATTCTAAGTTAAAAGATACCCAATTTAAATTGTGAATTATATGGCTATATTAAATTATCTACAATTTTATACTTGCAATTCGGGGTTCCTAGCAATTTGGGTTTAGTCCAATTTTTCAATTTTATGAAGAGAAAGAAAGAATGGGCAACACCAATTTAAGAAATTGGGTTTTTTCCCTTTGTCCATGATTTTCCTGTATATGTTAGATATATTAAAAATTTCATTGATTTTACTAAATAGCACTCTTTTTAAGTTCAATCAGTTAGTTTGATGTCATTAGCTTACTAATTCAACTGGTTATGATTAAAAATTTCTGTTTTCCTACCTTAAAGTACTGATAGCTTCTATATATGCAGGAAAATCTTTTCCTTAAAAAGTTGTAGTTGTCGGTATGGTAGCTTAAGATTTTTATTAGAAGGTCTTTGTTTCTAAAGATGATTGCTTTCTTGCTTAAGATTTGAATCGTGGTTGCTTTGCAATTCGACGTATTTTTCAATTCATAACCTGTTAAGTGTGTATGCTGATGTTGCTTCTTTATTAATCTATTAGTCAGGACTTTTAGTTTTGTTGTCGACCTGCAATTCAGGCCTGTATGTTTTCCTTAAAAAGTTGTAGTTGTCGGTATGGCAGCTTAAGATTTTTATTAGAAGATCTTTGTTTCTAAAGATGATTGCTTTCTTGCTATTATTGGTGAAATTATTGTTCTCTTTTTAATTCAAGTATATTTTCTATGTTTAGTCCATTTCACTTCTAAAAGAATCCTAAAAACAGAAAAAGATAATGCAGAATAGCTACTGCCTATTGGCAGAATAATAGCAGTGCATCCAGGAAGTTCTGGCACACTCACTTTGTTTTAAGGTTTCGCGTTTGAGCAGTTTCGTGAAAGTTTATTGTAAATGGAAATTGGCTTGGCAACAACCAAATTAGAAATGAAATATCTAATTTCAAACGTGCAAATGGAGTGGCTTAGCTACTGTGGCGTACATATGTCAGGGATAAACATTGTTAAACGTCTTTCAAGATGTAATTTAATATTTCCTGCAATATGCAGTTTTGACTGTAAATTAGTAGTCTTTTGTAAAAGCTGCAAGTCTGAGAAATGATATTTTTTTAGTACTATAAGTATTCTTCTTGTACGTGTTGCTTGGTATTAAGTTTATGTATGTTCTTTCTTCCGACCAGTTTTTTCCGATATTAAATTATTTATTTTATCGGAAGAATTATTGTCTACAACAATATATGAAAGTTTACTCTTTGCTCAAGAATGCGTATAGTTCCTGGAGTTACAACGAGCTTCTCCTTAGACCAATTATCTGCTATGGGTTCTGCTTTGAGTATTCAACATCCTTGAGAATAGTGTATGTAAAGATTAATGGCATATGCAGATGAATCTATTTATTACATGTTTTCACCTCTCAAGGTTGATGTTTTTTTATAATGATAATTGCTTAAGAATGTTAGTCATCTAGTTTTACTTTCATGTAGACCATGTGTTGTACGAGCAGCCACAACCAAGTTTATATAATTGTGTTAAAGCAATATTATTTACAGATCCCATTAATCTATAAAATTAACTTAATGAAAGTATAAACTGCTTCAAACAGGAATGAGTGAAAGCAAAGATAATGTGAATTCACTGCAGCACACTCAAAGGAATGTCGACCAACAAAAGAACACAATTCCCAATAAGGTTGTGTTTGCTATGACTATAAACAAGGCTCAAGGTCAAACGTTAGATTTTGTTGGAATCTGTTGCGTGAACCAGTTTTTTCACATGGTCAACTTTATGTTCTTTATCTCGACAAAAAAGTTCGAGAAAATGTAAAAGTATTAATACGTCCACCCATCGTGGAAGACACAGATGATCATTCTACATACAATGTAGTTTATACAGAAGTCATAAAAAAGGCATTCTCATGATACCTTAAAAAGAACAAACATCGTAAGTAAATCCTCTGTACATGCACATTGTCAAATTCCGAAATTAATTTTGTTGATCTATTTTTTGGTATAATTCCTCTTAAAATATTTAGTTTATAGTCTATTTAGAACATCAAATTTGAAGGATTAATTTTAAGCCTTTTTGATTGCAGTGATGCATATAGACTTGCTTGATTTATTTCTCTACAGTAAAAACATATGGTTTCGATTCTGTTACACAACCATGATCACAACTGAGCAGCTCTTCCGTAATTAATTCAGGTTTAAAAATCTCTTGTTCTCTATTTTTGTATACTATTTTTTTTTTTAGTATGTGTTTCTGGATTTATCTTAATTTGTGTAATTCTCTATATTTGAAATTTCTTTTTACAAGGTTTATTAGATATATTTTTTGCAGTCACTTTGCTGAAAATCAGAGATAAACATAGATCAAACAATAACTTCGTTTATCATTTGGGATCAGCGAAAGGTTGTGCTTACCCACAGCGGAAGATACAGGTGATCATTCTACATATAATATAGTATATGAGGAAATCATTCGAAAAGCATTCTCATGAATTGCTAATTGAAGTGTACAATGTTTCCTCATTCAGTTTTTCCTGATTGAACGTAACGTCTAAGATTTAAGAGATCTTCACTTTAGGATCCCACAATACGATATTGAAATGTTTTAATCTTCTTCTTCTTTAATACATACATGTGCTTGTCTCGCTGACTGAATTATTACCATTTCTAGAAGTCGGATTGCTTATCTTTGTTCTGTTTGTATTGACAGTTAAATAGGGATGGATGACGCAGAGATATAGTATGTGACAATAGAACTGGAATGCTAAAGGTTAGTTCTTACTTGCTTACTTTTATGTTTCCGAAAGATGGATTTATAATAGTTAACCACAAGTGTCCTCTGCTCTCCAAAAATGTCTTGAATATCTGAATGTAAAGTCACTTTCATGTATTAGTTGGAGATGTAAGATTTTGCAATGCCAAAGTAAACAGTATTTTGCTTCTTTATTTTCCCTTGGAGCGGATTTAGTTTTAAATTAAATAAGCTTCGCCAAGAAATATGAAGGATTGCCCTACCTACTGCACTAGCTATTGAATCTCCTTTGTAAAGATTTATACCTAGGTGTGATATTTTAAATTTTTTAAATTTCCTTACTTAAAATTCTGATTTCGACACTCAATAAGATGGCAAAAGAATTTTGAAAGTATTTAAGAAAGAAAGACAAGAAAAAAAGAGAAGAAGAAACTCACTTCACGCAATTCCTAGAATTACATTATTAGCAGGTGTTACATAAAACGCATGAAATAGGCCTAATTAAGAAGGACAAGTAAATGAACCGTAAATGGTGTGATTAGAACATCACTAACAGTGAGGTTACTTTTGCAGTAAAAAGGTTCAAAATCTGGAATCCGTTGATCATATTTAGGTGCTTAACACAACATACAATTTTAAAAGTATTAGCGTGCCCTCTTCATGCACCTCTTGATTGATCAGAAACTTGAAAAAGATTGTAAGAATATCCGAGCGCTCTTCTCTCCTTTTTATATTTCATCTCATGTATCTGTATTTTCATAGTTGATTGGTGTTTACTTGCTATTGAAAGTAATTTAAAACTTCCCAAATGCTGCTAATTTGTTCACATATCCTGATATTTTGAGAATAGCAAGAGTGACTGCTGAGCTGGTTACTTTTTTGAGAGCATTTATTCTCTTAGTCCCATCATCTTCAGAAAGAATGGGGAATCTTCCTTAGATGTTGTATTTCTCGCTCTATTTTTCTTTTTCTGTATTTTCAGAATTTTTTGTTTCCCGATATTCACATTAGGGGGAGATTTTTCATCTAGCCAATTGATTACCTTAACTGAAGTCTGCAGGCTTCACCAAATGCAGAGGACGAGATTTTATAGGTCAACATTTTCTTCTCAGCGTTCCTCTCTGTTATTCTCTACTATCTTTTGTAAGCTTCGTTTTAACAAATTATGTGATAGCTTTAGATTTAGACGGAAGCTATGACGATTTGAATAGAAGAATTGTAAACCTTTTCCTATTTTATTTGTAAGGGGAAAACTGAAATTACTCCTACAATTATCCCTTTATCTTTTGGAGGTAAAAACACATTAAAAATGGTTGCTATAACTTTCGAAAATAAAATAAATAATAGTAAAACTTCACGTAACTAATTACAAACTAAATGTCTTTATACAAAGAATTTCCCAATGTCAATATATAAATATCACGCTACAATAAAATATACAGAATTTCAGTAACAAAATTGCGTAATACTAAGTCATTTTCCGATACGAGCCTATGTGCAAACTAAGAAATGGCTTTGTCAAGAAATCTAAAGAACTAGATCATATTAGGTCTATTCTAACTTTTCAATTTGGATAAACATGGTTTTTCTGCACCTATTTTCAGTTGATTCTTATTAGCTAAGACTGAATTATTGCTGGAATATTTGAACTTGAATATAATGCAAATTTAATGGTGTGATGATCTATATTATCCAAGATACATCTAGACCAGATGAACTCTACTTTCCCATATATAGAATTTCAAATTTCAAATTTAGCTTCACTACAGACTGTGATTGCAGTTGAAGAACTGAAAATATGCTAATTTGATAGATTATGATTAGAAAGCAGAGGTTGGATCCGGAATGATAGAGCGTAGAAGTTCCATCATCAAATCACAGACTCTTTTGTCCAGTGCCACATAAACCGACCATTAAAAAACATAACTGTACATTATTTAAAAAATATTTACAGAATCATAGCAGCATTAATTAAATTTCATTCCATGACAACTAATTTCAACAACACCATAACTTATTCCTAAATCAAAGGAATCCACCAGGAGAGAATCACGTATAACTCCCCAAGCTTTTCTATCCTATTTTTTAGCTCAATAATTTTATCTTATAAATCAATTTCTCAAACATAATTTACACCTAAATAGAAGGGATAGTTGTATTCTAAAAAAGTTAAATGTGCATTTAGGTAATCAACTGAAGAAGTTCAACAAATCGAAGACAAAAGAAGGTAAAATATTATATTTAATATGTACAACATAAATATACCATGAATATGTATGTGTAAAATTTATATACAATGAGTATAATATTTTATACGAAAATATACTATAGATATATAATAAATTCATATTTATATAACATATATACAAGAGTTAAAACAAATTCTACTAAAAATATAAAATGAATCATTATTTATTCTAGAAATCTACCATGAATATGCATTATTTTTAGTATAATATTTTATATGAAAATATACTACAGATATATAATAATTTAAATTTATAGAGCATATAAACAAGAGTTATAACAAATTTATACTAAAAATATAACATGAATCATTATTTACTCTAAAAATCTACAATGAATATGCAATTGTTATCCTTCACTAAAATCACCCTCAATTTTAATCCTAAAGCATATGGACGTAGTGGTTTCGAGGGGGAGAGAAAGAAGAGAGAGAAAGTGAATTTGAGGGTGAAAGAAAAAGTCATTTTAAAGGCTATACACAATTGAATTTTGGAGTTATAGTGATGAGAGAGAAAGCATAATAGAGTATATATTTAAGGACAAAATTAATCCCTTAATTTATGGTGCTATTTTTGAAGAACTTTAAAAGTTATGCTATTTGTGTGCCTAACTTTAAAAGCTTGACCTACCGTGTAATTTTCTCTTAAAAATTCTACATATGAAGATGGGCCCAGGTCTCATTCGGTTCCATCCCATTTTCTTTGAGTGATTCAAAGTGTCCCTTCCTCTTCTGGTAAGCTTCTCAGTACACTCTTTCAATTTCTCCGGTGTTTCTACAGATTGCGGTGATAAAAAATCTTTGTTGTTTTTTCATTTCCAGTACTTTGGTTGGTGTATGGTAGATTTTTTTTTTTTTTTTTTTGGCAGTTTATTGTAGGATTTTTTACTTGCATGTTCCTAATTTGGATGGATTTGCTCATGGATGTTTGGAAATTGGTTTGTCCCTTCTTATTCTTCTGGCCTTTTTTTAATGAGAACTACTATATTATTTTTTTGTAAAACATTTACTGTCACTATTATTGTAAAGTTATATCTTTGGCAGACACATGGCACCTGACACACCTGATTGAACTTGCAAAGTTCAAATTGTGGACATGAGTCGCGAGCGAGAAAGCCCTGAGAATAGAATCATATTCCAAAATCTGGTTTTGGAAGATGAAGAGGTAATTTCATCGATAGTCTGAACAATTTCGATAACAATTGAACATTGTTTTCTTCAATCCTTCTTAGGCATTTTAAGTGTATATAAGAGGTGTTCCCTACTTTGGGAACTACATGAATGGATGAGGAAACTAAAAAGGCAGCATATGAGGTGTAGTTCTGCTAATCAATTCCAAAATTTTACTATTGTCAAGTAAATAATGTTTACTGAGTTATACTCGGCATTCAGCACATAGACATAGTGTTTACTTTGTTCCACTGGCAGAGGAGAAGTACCAAGGTTGCAGGAAATGAAATCAACAAAAATGAAAGAAGCTCCAATGAGAAAGAGGTTGGATTTGGAGCTAATTTGCAGGAAGAGACATTTGGTTATTGAGATTTGAGACACAAAGTTGATCTATTTTCCTGTGGAAAGTATAGAAACTGGTACTTCTGTAGAAATTGAAGATGATATGGCTTTAGTTCTTATAGGTATTTGGCAATTTCTGATGTTAAAAAGGTTGGAATGCAATGTGTTGTGATATATAGGGAGCTTGTAATTATACTGTCTATATATATTCTTGCAAGAAGTGTTGAAGATGTCTTAACTTTAAGCCAGTAAAAAATACTATGAAATAGCAAGATTGTTTTTTATATTCTGGAACATTCTCCTATTTCTTCCATTCAAATTAGCCAGAAGACTCACAACGGTATAATTCTCAGCACTTACTCCCTTTCTGCCCACTCTCTGAAATCCCCAACTGTAATTGTCTACTCTACAGTTCTTAGTAACTTCCATGAGATATAAAACATTGAACACGAAGATCCCAAATGTGGGCAAGAAACCTACAATAAAAGATACTTACCAACTTATGTCTTCTGACTTAAGGTCTAAAACTTACACGTAGATCTAAAACTTAAGGTCACTTCCATTATCTTATCTAACTTGTTTTGGAGATACATGCCACAACTAAGCAAGAATATACAACTGTGTTTGAGATACATGCCAACGCCAATAGATTGTAAATTGTATGAAAAACGAAGGAAAACTTATCCTAACTCACCATAGCCATTTGTAGCCACAATGGCAAGTGTTGTACCCAGCATCTAGCCCAACCAAACATCTAGCACATTAAATTGCACAATGTTCTAAATTTCTTTAACATTTGCACCTGAAAATTTCATGAGTGAAAAGGTGAAATATTGGTGGTTTTCTATATGATCTTGCTGAAATTAATTCTCATTACCACCACTCTTTTATGTCATGCGTTTGATCTTGAATTCGCATTAGGCCTGCTTTAGCAACCTAAAATGAAGAATACCATGCTTTGAATTTTTTTTTTTATTTTTTTTTTTTAAATTTAAGAGTGAGAATACTATGACTAATCCAAAAGAATATAATAAAATAATATAGGACTATCAAGAAGTTACCATTTTGCTGAGAATTCCCTTGAAATTCATGTGAGTTACATTATTTTAGTTGCTGAGCAATTGACTTTTGGCTTGACGTCACTTTATGGGAAACAATAAATCTATAAGAATGTGTGGGAGGAAATTAGGATGCAGCAGTTGATTCATAAAACTCACCCTTTCCAAGGGCCACCAGAAACACTAATGGAAATTTGGTGTAATTTCTAACATATTTCTCTTTTCTTGCAACTTATATTTCCCTAATCATGTTTTTTGTGGTTTTGCAGGAAATGATTTGAGTTGTAAGGAGATAGGTGCAAGTGTCGGTCCTGTACAATATGGAAAAGTTGCTACCCTCTTGCATATAGCAATTTTACTTGGTTGCTCCTAACAATGGATGGAGTATAGATCTTGGTAATGTTTGATATACTGCCTTGACTCTCTTAATAATTGACCTTGAAAGTGAAAATTGACTGAGTTAACTTAGTTCTTCTACATTTTTCCGTCAGAGCTCTATATCACTTAGCAACCTATGTTAGCACCTTTCTTCCGTTGCATGTCATGGGGAAAGTTTAGAGTTATACTTGCTCTTTTGAATCATGGTGAAATTTGCATCTTTCTATCTAACTTGCGACTTGCAATAAGTTCTCTTGAGACTTTCACTCCTTTTACCGATATATTAATTATCGGTGTAACACCTTATAGGTAATATTGAGGGAGTTGAAATGGAGTCTATAAAGGCATAAGAATAAGCCGGCCAGCTACAATGCCAGTCCATTTAACTTGCTAATTTTTTGCGTATTCAAATCGGGGAATCTAATAGGGAGTACCGAGCATTCCAGCCCACTGCCCTTCATTACCTACTATGAGAAGATTGGCAAAATTGCCAAGGATGAGACAGTCTTCTTAACAACTGTTCTGCTTCATCAATTGGAGTGGTAGAGTACACTTTTCTAAGGGAAGCTACATTAGCTAAATTTCACCTGGTTAGTTTTCGCACTACATATCTATTGTTTCCTCAATTGTTGGGAATGAAATTACACAAGGTGATTTAGGCATAGATGGACTCTTACCCTCTGTTTAGATGGCTGCTTCCCATGGTTCATTAATATACAGTATGGTATAGTACAATATAGTGTTGTATTGTATTATACTGTATTAATGAACACAATGTTTCAATAGACTATATCGTTTGTTGTGGTTTAATAACATTTGTATTGTTTGTATTGTTCAGTTACTGTAGTTACATACAGTAACTATGTAGCAAAATGCTCTCAGAGAAAGTTAAAGTTATGGTATCAGTACCATAAGAATATGTTAGATGGTTACGTTTTATATTTAAGGGTGTTTGAAATGCGGATTCCTGTCGTAGTTTAGTCGCTCCTATCGGATCCAAATGTGAAAGGACTCCTTTTGTCCATATAAGAAATGCTACTACGTGCGTAAGAAAAAGATTAGCTAACTGTATATGTTGATACTATGTTAATTGAAGTTTGATTGTGAAATTCATAAGAAATTTGCACTTAAACTAAATCCAATTCTAGGATGAATAAAGTGGTTTAAATAAAAATGGATATAGACTTTGGTATGTAATGTCGGTCTTTTTCCGACTTAAATGGTGCATATATCAGTTTTCACCAAATTTTATTTTTGTTAACTTCTAATCCTACATTATTATTATTTTGTTTTATTTATACACGCAAACAAAAACATGTAGACATACTTTACATGGGAGAATTTGTTACACTCTGCATATTGTAATTAACTTACATGAGTAAATTTGTTGGTTTAAGCTTTGTTTTCCCACCAGTTGTTGGTTGATCTAATAACATGTCAAGCATGTCTCATGAATTATTGTTTTTACTTCTTCATCATCACTTATAGTCAAATATTCAACTATATTCTCTCAAATTCATCAAATAAATTATTTTTGATGATACAACTTAATAGATATGCCAATTATTTTCTACTGCTTCCAACGTTATTTCACTTTAGATGCATCATAGCTAAAAGCCTAATTTAACAGGTAATGTCTTCTTGGTGAAACCCTTTAATTTGCAATGGTAATGAAGAACTACATTTGTGCTGCATCATTTTAGCCTATAACAGTTATGTGTGGAGACAAGCCTGTTGACTTGAGATTGGCTTTGGGTGTTCTTCTGCAGTTTTTTTCCAAGGCTGTTTTTTCTTGTTAGCTTCAGTAAACTGGTTAGCTGATCTTTTAGTGATCGATGATTATCATCATTTGAAACTGATCTTGTGAATACTAAGTTGATTGTATAAAGTTGAAGTTCATCAACACTATAAGTTGCAATCTTCAATACATGGGCCTACTTCTCCTAATGTGAAAAGGGTTGGAGTTTGTATCATGCAACTTCAAAACTCACTTATAATACCTGGGTCAGCATTCAAAGTTTTTTAGTAAAAGGATGGAAAGTTTAGTTTTCATGTTTCACTTTGTCTTTTTCCTTTCCATTGTAGCTCACTCCTTTATCTCGAATTTGGTTTTGGCAGTCCAATTAGATCCCTGATTGAGGCAGGATTTGCTGCGGACAACAGATCTGATGTTCAGCTATATTATGGTCCACAAAATTTGAAGAGAATGGCATACCAGGTTTTATTTGTGTAATCCTCTGTTTCAACCTTCTTCGTAATCATGAAATGTTACAATACTTTGCAATGACCTGTTCTGCTTGGATTTGAGGGTGGTATTCTACGTTTGACCAGAAGATGACGACAATTACTATTACTCATATTGCTCCCACTTCTTGCACATTTGCAGCCATTAATATGACCATCATCACAACAATGGACGAGGATACACACAGTTTATGAACTAAGCTGGCCATGCAATATATTTAGCAATGTGTGTAGCAGAGAAAATGTTTGTGACACAGTGACACTGATGGAGTGTGTGTGTTTGATTGTTTTGTCTTTCGGTATGTGGAAGAAAAACATTTATATGTAGTCGTGTTTAATTTGTATACATGATAATGAGAGAGTTTTCAAAGGATTTATGTAATCTAAAGTGTAATAATTTCACCAATCCATATGTCCCGCGTCCCCAATTCAACGAGATCTCTTCCCCCTCTTTTTTTTATTTTTAAAATTAAACTATTACAGATAGGGGCATGTATTGAAGGATACTTGTGAGCTAATTGTGCCTGTTAATCTTTGCACAGATATTGATCTTTCTTCAACTAAAGCAAAAGCAACAAGCAAAAACACACATTTTGGCTCCCATCCTATTCTTATAGCATCATATTTTTAACTTATTGTAGTTTCATAATTCTCTCTTTTTAAATTATCAGATGACTAAGATGAAGTACTTCCACAATTTGAATTAGAGAGAGAGAGTAAGCGGGAATGTCGGAAAATTAACTTTCGGTGTTCTAACCATTTGAAAGATCATCACTATCTAGTATTGACTAAATGATTCCAATATAATGTCCCACATGGAGCTAATGGCTGCTGTTTCCTTAATTCATTGGGCCAATAAATCAACAACCTCCTTCTCCCCTAACTGATTTTTTTTTTTTTGCAAAAAAGGGAAAAAGTTATTTTGGATAATTTTCAGAGAGGTTTATTTCAAGAAAATTAGGTAGTCGTAGTTTTTGAACAATTTCATCCCGTTTTCTAAGTGAAAGAAGATCCTTTTTTTTTTTTTTTTTTGGCTCAAAATTGCCTCAAGGGGGTTTTTTACCTTTAAAAACTTTAATTTTTTGAATTTTCATAAAATGTTTCTAAAAACTTTATAAATTAACCACAGAAGTTTATTTAAAAAAAAAAAAAATTGAAAATGCGAGATAAAATAGTTTGCACTTCTTTTATGAGTTAAGCATTATTGCTCGAAGAAAACCGCATGTTGTTGTATCTAGTCTGCATTCTTTGACTATCTATGTGCCCAATCAATTGTCAATTTTCATAGTTTGTTTTGAAAAAAGTGTTAATTATTAAATAGATATATACTTGGAACAAGTAAGATTTCACTATCATAGAACATTCAAAAAATCTCCTAGGTTTATCCAGATCAAATTTGATACATTCACCAAGCCACAGTATGATTCAAAGGCGGGACCAGTATTTTAACTTTATGGGTTCTAAATTTTTAAAAAATGACTTCATATATTTTGGGATGTTAATAATTGGGTTCTTAATTTAATATGTGTATATATATAATGAACTTTTCAATGCAAATATACTATTTGAGCAAAAGTTATTGAGTTCTTGATCTTTTCTTCAACTAAAGTAAAAGCAACAAGCAAAAACACACATTTGGCTCCCATCCTATTCTTATAGCATCATATTTTTAACTTATTAAAGTTTCATACTTTTTAAATTATCTACCTCCGCCACTAACTCAAGGATATGGATTGACCAAATGATTCCAATATAATGTCGTATCACCAATCACTTTATTGTTATTTCATCAAATAATTCGAAAGTTGTTTCAAGAATTTCTGGATTTGTTATGCAATAAATCCATAAGTTGCTGGAATATAAAATTAAAGTTGTTGCAACGACGTCAACAATTGCTGAAATATTTCATAATTGTATATTTGTATTGGAGTCCTCATTTTAAAATTATTTCTTGAATCTCCAGTTCATCATCTGATCATAATAACAACTTATGAGTCTAATGACACCTATCTTGTGTCCTATGTTGCTCAATTCCGCTAACTCAAGGATATGGTGCGTATCACCAATCACTTTATTGTTATTTCATCAAATGTAAGAATTTCTGGATGTTGGTCTCCATAAAATTAAAGTTGTTGCAACGACGTCAACAATAATTTTGGATATTTGAATCCTCATTTTAAAATTATTTCTTGAATCCAGTTCATCATCTTGTAATAACAACTTATGAGTCTAATGACACCTATCTTGTGTCGACATTTTGAAAAGTCCGCACTAATTTTCGAGATCGTAGCATTTTGCCAACATTGTAGTGGAAATAGAATTTTTCTTTCATGCATGGCTTAGTTGTGGTGTCTAATATTCATGATTAAAAGGTCAAATTAATATTTTGTGATGATAAGAAAATCTTGTGATATAAATTGAACCATATAATTTTATTATGACAGTCAAAGGTAGTTACGGGGGGTCAACATCGACCTGATTGAGCAAAGCTTTAAGATATCTATATTTATATATAAAATAGGAGAGGTGCAAGCAATATGATTAAGCCAAGTGGCAAGCTAATAATAAGCCACTTGGCAATTTTAAGACAAAATCAATGAGAATTAGAACAAAGTTAATAAGAATTGTAATACAAGTTTTGAATTGATAATTGAAATATAAAGATTCAAATTTGAATCTAAAGCTAAATATTTAAAAACAGATATTACCAATAGTTATATTTATCTATTTTTTTAATTTGAACTGAAATATCATTTTTTTAAAGATAAAGTTTTTGAATTGAAAGATAATGTTTTTCAAACTTAGATTTATATAATACTGGAATCAATTATAAACTATGTTAATCACGTAAAAATTCTCAATGTAGTTAGCTAGTGTACATACGTTTAGTAGAAGGAAAGCTTGGAAAGTCTTTGGACTGATTAGAGGAATAACTTTGCCACCACATTTACGGCTGTAGGACTTGGTGTATTTTTGGTCTTCTCAATTTTTGTCAAGTCTTTGGGGCTAGAAAAGTTAAGGTTCCACTTCTTTCATGTTGAGAAAATATGCTAATCATGTAAAAATTCTCAATGTAGCTAGCTAGTGTACATACGTTTAGTAGAAGGAAAACTTGAAAAGCCTTTGGACTGATTAGAGGAATAACTTTGCCACCACATTTACGGTTGCAGGACTTGGTGTATTTTTTGTCTTATCAAATTTTGTCAAGTCTTTGGGCTAAGAAAGTCAAGGTTCCACTTCTTTCATGTTGAGAAAATTCTTAGAAACTCTTCTAAGAATTATTGTCCAGATATCGCATTTGCTTTAGTGATTTTTTCTTGAGTCTGTGTAGTCACATCCTAATTGTACATTTTAACACGAACCCTATGCACAATTCTAGAGTTTTTTATATAGTTCAATTTACTTTATATATTTCTAATAAATCAAGCTTTATGAAAAACAATAGGCAACAAATGTCACTTCAGTGCTTACAATTAAACTATTAGGAACAATCTTATACGCAAGAAAAGCTATCAGGAATAATCTAATGCTTATATTTTTATGAATATATATATAGTATATATATGGTTATTTCAAGTGTAGTAGATGTTTAATTCTAACGGTATATATTTAGTTGCTAGCTAATTAAAATTATCTATCATAACAAGAGACATTAAAAAAAACACATTAAGAAGAAATTATTCGAACTATGCACATTTAAAAACTCATTCGGTTAATGATATTGAACATTAAGTTGTTAACCAATGGAATTGCAAGCTAACAAATAATTTAGTACTCATATCAATTTCTTTCATATATATATATATATATATATGTGTGTGTGTGTGTGTGTGTGTGTGTGTATTTCTGTATTTTGTATGTTTTAAAAGAATGTTTATCTATAAAATATATTCAAATTTAATAGATTTGATTTTCTGAACTAACTAAAAATTCAATCAATTAGGAAATAAAGTTAAGATTCAAAGTGTAACAAAATACACGCAATATGAGATTTAATGTCTTAAAAATGTTTAATGTCAGAATTAAAATTATTCAGAAGTTCAAGTCCGTTTAAATTGCTAACAAACCTGGTAGTTGATAGTGACTACAAGTCCATCACTTATGAAGTACTTATCCCATTCAGCCAAAAAAAAAAAAAAGGGTACTTATCCTATCTCTAATTCGAAAAAGAAATTAACATAATATGTAATTATAAGATAAGGATAACCAATTTAAATATCATTTTCAAACTCAAATATACAATTATATGATAACAATATTTTAGAATCCTAACTTATCAAATAGATATTGTTTAACTAACTGATAAGTATTCGAATTTGAATTTAAACGCAATTAAATTGGCATGAAGTTTCAGCTCTTAACCTCTTACTATATATACTCCTTTAATGACACATAAATCTATGTAAGCTTTCCTATTCTCTTCTATTGCTAAATTATTTTCAAATTTAACTTTTGTTTATCTCAAGAGAATTTGATTATTTCTACACGTCATAATATTATTCTATTCATAGATACTATGTAGGATAGCGGAAAGATGTTTTAATTCTCATTGTTTAGTACTAATAAGGTCATATTTATGCCTCTTATATTCTTTTTATTCAAAATACTATGCTCGCAGTAAATTAAACAGTAAGAATACTTCCAGTTATGTTTTTTTGTCGTACAGGATTTCTATAATGAGTAAAAGGATTATAGGTTATGCACATCAAATTTCTCTGATTAATATTCAAGGTATATTTTCATGCTTAATTTAACTTTATTATTGTTATTATTTCATAGTTGTTTACAATTAACATTACATTCATCTTTTTTTGACAGTAACTAAGGAATTTGAAGTTCCAATAGATCCGATATATATAAATATCTCACAAATTCGAAATGAATATCTGAAAAATGAACAAGTACGATGGAGAAGCGAAATATATGGAGGAGTTTTGCCAAATCAATCAAGCAAGGAATGAGTGTGAAAATATTATGAATATACAAGAGTCCTTTTTTCACTATATCGATAACTTACGTGCAAATAAAATTTCATTTATATTATGTTCTCCAGTTTGATTTTATTTTATATGGCTATTATAATTGCATGTATGTCTTTTCCTCGAGTGTGTGTCTATATATATATATATATATATATATATAGACACACACACACACACACACACACACAGAGATATTACCATTTTCAAAAAAAAATTATTCATTATATATGTATATGCAGTCTAATCTAATAAATAAAAAGAAAACGATGGTAAATTGGATACAATTTAAGCATATGTGTTCTAGAAGGCATATGAGCAACTATATCGCCAAACGAGCTTTGCACATATGAATGTTAATTTTTAGCGATGGTATTTCCTCTACGAACAATGTATCATACACATATAAATCTTTTTGAGGGTTCAAATTTATTTTCATCTACAAGTCATTTTTGTTGCACTATTTTTTATGATATAATAATGTTTAATCTCAAAAAGCTCAAGAATGTTACGTAAATATAATATTTAAGTTACTTCATCATTCTCTGTCAAAATTACATTATAGAAAGTAACTTTAATTTTATTCACTTGATAAAAAACTACTATTTTAAAAAATATTAGAGGTGTTTCATTACAAGAAAAAAGTGCTATTAAGAGCAGTTAAATTAATATATTTTTCTACTATTGGAGAAAAGTGAAAATTTGCAGATTCATCCTACAAATATAAACTTATTTTATTTGAAAAGGTACTTTAGAGTTCTGTCATTTTGTATGTTTTTGTTAGTATTAAAAAAAAAATAGTCAAAGGTTTGGCTAAACACGCCATAAATCAATTTGCGAGCTAATAAAAAGACATATCACAGTGTAAAAGAATTATAACGCAATAAGGATAACTAAGGAACAAAAGGAGAAAAAAAAATCAAATGAGAACACTTATTTGAATTTATGATCATAATTTTTAAATTATAATAAGAAAGAGTTATAATGTGGAGGATACCACATGACTATTATCTTATAATTAATTGAGTCAAAAAAAAAAAAAAACAATGAAATAGTTTCTAGCAACAGAATAAACTTTTTATAACATAATTTTTTTCCGTATATGATAGTTTAATATCATAATTCAGAATGAAATTAAAAGCGACAAAAAACTTTGTTGTTTATTGCAATATAAAACAAAATAATTATTATAATATTTGTTAGATTTTAAACAAGATAATAAAATTACTGTTTTTTTGTACTTTATACGAACTCAAATAAAAAATTTAAGTAAGATATTTTTTAGTTTTAGTAACATAATAAGAAGGAAAAACCAATAAAAGTATCATAAAAGAAAATAAAATGTAAAAAGAGGGTGATACAGATACTTTCAAGATAAACTTTTTTTTGTAAAACTTTTTTTTTTTTGTACTTTATACGAACTCAAATAAAAAATTTAAATATGATATTTTTTAGTTTTAGTAACATGATAAGAAGAACAAACAATTAAAGTATCATAAAAGAAAATAAAATGTACAAAGAGGGTGATAGAGATACTTTCAAGATATCTATATGTTGAATTTAGTTCAAAAATAAAATAAAGTAATTAATACTCAAACATATTATTAATGTCCTTTAATTTGATAGATGGATCACTCCGTAACTCTAAGCATACTAGGAGTAAAGCTCTGAGGAAATTGGTCATATTTAATGGACTTCGAAATTTAACTTTTGACGAACCTTTGTCGACTTCTTAATCACAACCCGCTGTACTTCCAACTTCCAACCTTGATGTATGACTAACATATGATTCAAAACTTTATGACACGGCCTATTTAGCACGATGAGCACTTCTAATCTTACTCCAAAAAATGAATGGAGGGAGTAAATGCTTACCTTTTTGGGCTAGATTATACAGAGATTCTTATGTAATAGGTCGAGCTTACCAAAGGTCCTAAGAAAAAGTTCTAATTTTGATTTGAGCATAAGAATGTGTTACGAGGCTAAAATGAGAAATAATATACCAACTATTTTGTAATATTGTTGGGAAGTTAGAAGGAAAATTTTATTTCATGTGGTATATAATTTCGACACAATATTTTAAAATAGCGTTATAATAATAATAATAATAATAATAATAATAATAATAATAATAATAATAATAATAAAATCAAATCTCTGTCTATAAGTTACAAGAAGTTCAAGCAATTAAGTAAAGTCCTTCTAAGAGATTTTAAAATGATTACGTTGAGATACTACCAATATTCTTAGGTCTATCGCAAATTTGGATCGATTTAATTATTTATAGCTGTAAAAATAATATTTCTTTTATATATTTAAATAGTGAAGCAATTTTTGAGTCTTTAAAATTAATTTAGATTTAAGGAGTATTGAATATTTATTATATTATATTAAAAGAGGAGTGATAAGCAAGGACATAAGTAGAAAACTAACAAACAATCGCATGATTAAGTACTCACGAATGCTAACACAATAAATATGGAACAAGAAAAAGATAAAGTATATAAATAAAAAATTAGAGCGTATAAATAAATATAGAAAGGATAAAGGCATATTTAAATTTGATATGAGAAAGTCTTTGAATTATGATCAGAAAAAACATACTCTTAGGGTAAGGTCATCTAACTAAAATCTCAATAGATATTGAATAAAAAAATATATAATTTAAATTCTTGTATAGGTAATATCAACAATTCAAACTTAAATATCATATTGAAAACAAAAATATAAGTAGTTCAAAATTATTATTTGGGTTATAGGTAAAACACTAAATAAAAAATTAACTAAAAGTATTATTGAAAACAAATGCCTACAAGAGGATAATAGGGATTTGACAGGATATTTATGATTTTGATTAATTTGTAAAATAAAAAAAATGCTAAAAGTTATGGTTTCAACTTAGATAATGAACTAAGTTAATATTTTGGTTTGTTTTTCATTAGTATTGACTATTAGCATTCGCTCAAGTAAACTTAATAATATCATTTTACAACAAGTTGAATTTTGAAATTGCTCATGATTAGGTTTAATCACTAACCGCGCATCGCGCGGGTACGTATATTAGTTCATGAAAAATAGATAAATATGTCATTTTTATCCAAATAATATCGACGTGATACTTGGCCCAAAATAGTTAACAGAAAAACAAATTGATACTTAATTATAGTTATAGGACTCATTTATTTGTTTAGATTAGTAACTTTTTATGACTTATATTATTGTTGTAACGGAAAAGGGTCAAAAATACTTTTAAACTATGCAAAATGAACAAAAATATCCTCTGGTCATAGTTTGGTCCAAGAATGTCTTTAAAAAAATACAAAATTGAACAAAAATGTCTTTATTGTTACTTAATTGGGTCAAAAATGCCCTTTTTAATAAACATATTGTTTCTTGTCCTTTTAAACACATTATTTTTATAAAAATATTATTTTTAAAGAAACCATTTCTTGTTTCTTCTCTTTTAAAATCTCTTTACTGAATAAAAAAGTGAGAGATAATTTTTTTCTTCTTAATCTCATTTAATTTTATCAATCAAAATAAAATTATCCCATGTACTTTTTAACTGATAATATATATCATATACATAAGATCATAGGTAACCACATCATTAATATTCATTTAGATAACGATAAAATTATTTTTCCTAATAAAGTAGAAAATATATTTATTTTTTGATCTTTTCCGAATTGAAGTAGGATGAGCATTTGCTGATGTAATCCTTGGTTTAAATTTAAAATGAAAAAGGGTCAACAATAACTTCATCAACAATATCTTAAAGATATTTTGTGATTTGAGGCAATGTAATAAAATTTGTTGTTTTATGGCATTTTGATTGTTGCACTAAACTTTAAAACCAAGGATTATACCAAAGAAATGCTTATCCTACTTCAATTCGAAAAAGATTAAGAAATAAAAACATTTTCTGTTTTATTAGGAAAAAGAATTTTATCGTTATATGAATGAAAATTACTGATGGGGTCACTATGATCTTATATGTATGACCTATATTATCAGTCAAAAAAAGTACATAGGGTAATTCTATTTTAATTGATAAAACAAGATTAAAATTAAAAGAAATTACTTCCCACTTTTTTTCAAGTTAAAGGGATATTTAAAGAAAAGAAATAAGAAAAGTTTTCCTTAAAAATAATGTTTTTATATAAAAAAAAATGTGTTTAAATGAAAAAGAAATAATATGTTTATCAGGAAAAGGGCATTTTTGATCCAATTAAGTAACAACAGGACCATTATTGTTCAATTGTGTATAGTTTATGGACATTCTTGGACCGACCTATAAACGGAAGACATTTTTGTTCATTTCGCATGGTTTAAGAGCATTTTTGACCCTTTTCCGTTGTTGTAATAGTCTTATATGCTCTTCCATTCCATGTCACTTACCCGTTAACCTCCCCTAATTACAACTAAAATACACACAAAAAAGCTACTACTTTTTAATCTTGGTAATTGATAGTCACTATAATGGAAAATCAAATTTCACAGGTGAAACTCCATCATGAAGTTTGAAGTGGCGACTGGATGCTATATTTACTGTAATTAATGTCTCGTGGGTGAAGAGTTACAACATGATCCAAGTTTTAACCCCACCAAGTAGCCATTTTGGTATGTAGTTACTGTTATGTTGCTCTTGACAAATTGTTTATTACTAGTTGGATCAGATGTCGACCGGTTAAAGTACCTTTTGTTACTTTTGGAAAATTTTCTTTTTGATGATCCTAAGTAGAAATGTATTGAAATTGTTTTCTCATGTATGATATACAAGGTTTGTTCACACATCGGTTGGTAAAAACTAAAACAGAAACCAACATAGATCATTGTAGATGTACATTGGACTCGCTTTCCTCTTTGGACCCCTCATCATAAGATCTGAAGATATCAAGAGTTAAGTTTCATGTACTGAAAATGTCTTATTAGTTTTTACACCATCAGATTAAGTTAACCTACAATAACAGGTAAGTTCATTCTCCTAATACTCTTTGCAAATATTTGAAGTATTTATGTTCCAGAATCCCTGCTTGATAGAATCCTCTAAGAAAATACTTTTATGAAAACGAGGCTCATACTTCCAAAATTTAGGAAATCCAAAAAGGATATAACCTAAACTGGATAACAAGTCTTAACATATTGCAATCACCGATTTCTCCAACTTCTACCCTCAAAGGGACTAAAGGCTGCAAAAAACTTATGGTGATGATATCATATTAGAGTCATTTAATTTGAAACTACCATGTAACAAATTCAGCTTAAAGATCATCTTTCTTTGCATTAACACCAAGAAGTTTAGCTAGCTCCCCGTTTTCATAGGCATCGACGGTATCTGTACAGTAAATAAATAACATTGTCAGCACAGGATTAACTATGACTATCCAAAGGCAGCAGAGCACTTAGATATGTTTGTTTTCAGTAGCTTACCATCTGATCCTCCGATATGTTTTCCATTAATGAAAACTTGTGGCACAGTACGTCTGCCAACGATCTCACTAAGGGCATCCTGGATGCTCCAACCATCATCTGACAAGAGGAAAAACAGAATTCTACTGTTTAAAAACATATCTTTGTCACCTTCTACATTGAGTTCAAATAGTTACTGCTGCAAATCAGTGTTGTCAAAGGCAAAAAGTTCCAGAAAAACGCTCCAGGCCTATTGGGGCTTTAAGCGCAAAGCCCAATAGAGGAAAAGAATTAAAATAAAATGTAATTCAAGAAAAAGGTAACAAATCCATTCAATAATGTTTTCCTTAAAAACAACTCGTAATAAACTTATTTGCCGATTATATTTGTTGTTTAGTGCCACTAGATTCAAGATGAACTCACAGGCAATGAGTGTGCACACCTAGCGTTGAACCACAGCTTAGGTGAGGGAAAGCGCCCTCCCTGAGCTTCAGGGCTTAAGCACGCCTTTGACAACAATGGCCCCCTCCCCTCCCCTCCCCCCCCACCAAAAAAAAATACCTAGGTCCAAATGAAGGGGAAGTTCTATCCTGATTCTGCTTCTAACACCCACAAGAGCCTTCGCCATTGTGGAATCGTTAGATGCATGAAACAGCGAGGTCGATAATCTAAGACATTAAGATCATTCAAAAGCTTCCAAGGACTCGGGTTGCTAGGTGTAAATGCTTAGCTAAGTGTAGTACTTTCTTGACTGAAGAAGTACAGACCTAAAAGTTAGCCACCCATCATGGCAGTGGAAGAGCCTCAATTTAAAGCAAATAAAAGAGAAGCAAGAGAAAATAACATGGACATGTAGGACCTTCAGTCTTCCCTATATGTTAAAAAGACCTCCCATTAACCAAACAAAAGAAAAAGAGGTAAGACAAAATAACATGGATGTCCTCTTATAAATTAGTTTAGTACATATGTTACTTTTCCCTAGTTGCCTCTCAATTCATTGTTTCATTCCCTGCAAAGTATCCACAAATTTAAATCAACAAGAGGTATAAGCTCAAGACATTTATAAACCCTTTTGAATCCATACGCTTTTCCGGGTAAGTAACATAACCCCTTTTGAATTCCAGTACACGTGGGACATTATAATCTATACCCTTTGTAACAGGATACTATAAATCTTAATATATATATATATAAGGTTTACAACTGTCGTGAAATTTGGCCCTATAGGTGAGAGACCGGCCTAAATGGTTGGCTTTTGATACGCCATGACATTTGAGCATTCAACCAAAACTTTGTATCTCTTGACATTGAAGAATAAAACTGAGGTTCTCAACAGTCTGCATATGATAATGCATGCAATAATACCCTATGCGCACCTGACGGGTAGCGGCTGCAGGTTCCCATGTCATCAAAAAAAAAAAAAAAAAATGCAATAACATTTCTCGAACTCTCAATAGTGTCTCTTTTAATTGGATAAATCTAATCGACTGAAAGTGTTTCAATCCCTTGTAAAGAAATCGTCGAAAGTATGATTGGCGATGGCAAGCCTAATGAAATCCATTTTATCTTACAAATTTACTTAGCTACTGAAATCCATTGTAAACAGTTGAGAGAACCTTAGAAAGTTGGGGGCTATAATCCTGTCTTACAACATGTGGGGATTGAAGAAGGAAATTTGGGGGTGAGACTGGGGCAAAGGAAGGATACCTCTCTCATCAAGCTCAACGACATAAGGTTTTTGCTTCAACTCTTTAAATACAGCCTTTGCTTTCCTACAGTATCTGCAAAGCAATAGAAAATTGATACAAACAGTTAATATAACATACGATAAACACAAATAAAAAGTTTTGCATGTCAGGACATTAGTTGTCAGTAGTTTGATTCTTTTGGATCTTAAACATTCTAATAAGCGCATGTTGTATTGCCTCCTATTTACAATCTCGCACATGAACTAGACAAAATTTACTTGATAACATTAGAATTGTAAAAGAGCAAAGGATGGGCACTTTGAGTTATGTAATTGTCCTTGGTGATGAAATGTAATCCTTCCATCAATTTGAGTTATGCATTCAGAAGGTAAAAGGACAGTTTCTCTGATACACAACAACTACAACATGCCCAGTATAATCCCACAAGTAGGGTTTGGGGAGGGTAGATTGTCTTCCGAATTTAAGCGGAGATCATATTGCACAGAACATAATTTAAAGGGGAAATTACACAATTTGGCGGCTCGACCAAACAGATTTCCGGTCCCAGGCAATATACATACGTTAACACTAATTATACATATATATTATACATTTGCCGGCTATTTGTTGGGCGGACGGATATTTTAAGTTAATATCCCAAATTTAAATGCAATTCTCCCCGACATCACCGAACGCCATCTACGTCCCTCCCTTTAAATGCATGACTTTGCAATATAATTTATGTAGAATAACAAAGGAACGATAAACCATAGCAATTCAAAACTCAACCACTGTATTTTTAGCATACTATGCTCTTTAAAGACTTGAGAACCCTGACCCCAATTCAACTTTTATAAACGTGCGGAGTATGACAAATATATTTCTCCTCTAAGTCAAACCTACCCTACTTGTCACTCAAGCCCCTGAATATGGATACTTTCACCTCTTATGAAGATCTTGGTATCTCTTTGAATTTTGTTATCCATGCTCCTAGAAAGGCAAAATACATTTTCTAGAGGTACATACGAGAAAACAAAATATAAGAAAACCCACTAATTAAAGCTTTTTTGAAAGGTAATTGATCTGCAAATGGAAGGGAAAATAAAGATAATCCCTTACTCTCAGAAGTTAGAACCATAGATTTCTTTAGTATAGCATTTGAAATAGGAATTAATTTTCCCCTGCCACCTCATTAACACCTTCTTATGTAATACCTCCTGTCTAAATAAACAAGAGATGATTAACAATCCTTCTTCATCTCTTTGCTCACATGACCCTTTAGGGAACAAAATGGACACTTGGGGCTCTTTAATTAGACATCACATGAGCAAGGTAAATCAAATTTCTTTTTTCTTTTTTTTCTTTATAGTTATATCTGATGTACTATTCAGCTTTATCAATTGACACGCACCAAATTTCGCAAGTCCAAACAACTTTAATATTAAGAGACAACCATTTTTGCTCTCTCTTCCTTTGATTTCAAGGCTAAGATTCAAGTATAACCTAGCAGAATAATCAGAGTGCACCCACTACCATATACATCAATATTTATCACAATCAATAAGTCAAAGACAGCTAGGTGAAAAAAAAGGTATGATGCTAAAGTTAATCAAGAAAAGAGCTAAATCACTGTAAAAGAGGAAAATGTTCCACATTGTTACATCTATCCATCCAATCATTAACTCGAACACGAAACCAAAATCAAGATCTTTCTGCAAAGTTATCCAGACAAAATGTATTACAGCAAATTCTTCCTTGCGTGCTTCAAGATTCTTTCAATATCTTTTTGTATAATGTAAATTACGTATATTCCAACAAATGCTCACATTCATCAAAGACACAAACTTTATGCTCACTTTTATCATCATAACTCTAACCAACAAAAAGGGTCACCAAATATAGAATTTATCATATCAATTTGTGAAAGAACAATCAAGAACCATAAAAGACACAAACTTTATTGCTTAATTTTAGCAGAGTAACTCTAAGCCATAAAAGGATGTCACAATTGGGATATATCATATCAATTTGAGAAATATCAAGAACTGAATTACAAAGGGACATCAAAATATGATCTACAATTACAAATGTAACAAAATCAGATAAGCTAAAAATACCCACCAAAATAAACATTAAAGAAGCTTAAAAAGGAGAGAAAACTAACGGGCAATATGATTTGGAGAAGATAACAATGGAATGAGATGAAACTGTCTTTTTAACAAAGGAAGAGGAATCTCCAGCTTCAGCTAAAGTTGATGTGTATAGCAACACAGTTACAGATACTACAAATAAGAAAATGGGGACAGAAATGGAATACATAGCTGATTTTGCCATTTTTGAGCTGTGAAAGAGTTGAACACTACTTTGGTATTTCAAGATCTCATCGATTCAATATGTGAAAAGGAAAATGTATATCATGTGATTGGACTTTGGGCCTTGTTTTTTGGTTCTGGGCCTGATAATAAAAGGGCAAAAATACCCATAACATCAAAAAAAAAAAAAAAAAAAAAAAAAAAAAAAAAAAAAAGGGGGATCTATGACCTAATTTCGCAAGGCAAGATTTCATAGAAACTATGCCTATTCGGCATAGTTCTGTAGAAATTAAGTTATTCGGCATAATTTTATTTTAACAGAACTTTTGTCGGACAAGGCGTAGTTTCTATGTAACTTTGTCTTAGTAGGCATAAATTCTATGAAACCTTGCCTTGCGAATTTTTTTTTTTTTTTTTTTTTACTCTGCTTGGGATCGAACCCAGAATTTCTGGTTTCGTAGACCAGCGAATCATTTTTTTGCGCGGACTGCCCTTCTTTTGGGGTGGTCTTTAAATTTTGCCCCTCAAATTTGTGGTCTTTAAATTTTGCCCCTCATATTTGTGGTCTTTAAATTTTGTCCATCGCTTGAAAAGGTAGGTAAATACCTAAGGTTCTAGGTTCGAACTCCAGCTTAGACATAAAATAAAAAAATAATTTCGCAAGGCAGATCGGGGGAGAGTATGCCGGATCCGCATACAATCTTTAAGGAAAAGCTAAAGTTATGCGGATCCGCATAACTAAAAGTCCGCCCCATAAGGCGAATTTTTCCTAAGACATAGTTTAGTTATGCCTTATGGGGCGTAATTTTAGTTAAGGCATAACAAAATTATGCCCCATAAGGCAAGAACTTTTCCTTAATGCATAGACTTTGCCTTATAAGGCAAAGTTTAAGTTATGCCTTAAGAAAAACTTTCGCATTACGGGCATACTTTTAGTTATGTCTTTGGGGCATACTTTTTTAGTTAAGGCATAACTAAAAGTTTACCTTGAAAAGTAAATATATATATATATATATATATATATATATATATATATATATATATATATATATATATATATATATATATATATATATATATATATAACACAGGGGTTTCCCTTAAACATATATATTTTTTTTTTTTAACTTTTCAAGGCATAAGTAAAAGTGTGTCGGTCCGCCTTAAGGTATAACTTTGCCTTATAAGGCAAAATTTAATGGGCAAACTTTTCACAAGTGTATCAAAGTTATGCGTTGGGCCCATAAGGCATAGCGAAATTTAACTTTGTAATTCGCCTTGCGAATTTTTTTCAAATTTTTGATTTTTTTCAAATTTTTACGCGTGGGGTTCGAACCCGGAACCTATGGGTTTTAGCCGAAGGGCAAAATTTAAAGATTTCAAATATGAGGGGCAAAATTTAAAGACCACCCCAACGAAGGGCAATTCTGCGAATTGCCCCCAGCGAATAAGAATACTTTGACCCACAAATTTTCATTAAGTGAGAAGCAGGGCAAAAATTAAAGACCAGCGATTTGCGAGACAAAAATTAAAGACTAATCCATATGAAGGACAATCCGCACAAAAGCGTCGGAGATTTTGATAAGGGGTCATTTGTACGATTACCCTTCAAAGGCACTGAGCTCTAATTTTTGCCCCTCAAATTGGTGGTCTTTAATTTTTGTCCTTCGCCTAATACCATAAGGTTTGGGGTTCAAACCCCGGCTCAGTAAAAAAAAAAAAATCGGAAGGCAGAATTACATAGCAAAGTTAAGCCTATTCGGGCCAAAGTTAGACCTCAGGTAGAGTTTTGAATGCAAAACTCTTGCAAATCCAAACCTCTGTCTTGCGAATTTTTTTTTTTTTTTTTTTTTTTTTTTTACTGTGCAGGGGTTCAAACCCAGAATTCATGGATTTTAGGCGAAGGGCACAAATTAAAGATTTTAAATTTGAGGGTCAAAAATTAAAGACCAGTGCCTTTGAAGGGCATTCCGCACAAAAAAAATGATTGATAAATAGCCACTTTTATGGGATGATTTACAAGAATGACCTTTATAATGGGTGGTTTTGAATTTTTGACCTCATTTTCCCTATATGCACAATTTCAAGTTTAATAAGTTTTGCCCCATGAGCAACACTTATGACTTTGGACATTGAAAGTTTGCTTGTGGGACAAAGAGGGCTCAAGTTCAAGACCATCTATTTTCAAGGTCACTGGTTGTAATTTCGTTGTTGACGAGAAACCAAGTACCATTTCAAAACTAAATGAAATTAAGTTATTTTTAATAAGTACTCCCTTTTTCGTATTGCTTTGAAATGCTTGTCGGTGTGCCGAGGGTCTACAGAAACAACCTCTCGACCTCCCAATGTAGGGGTAAGGTCTGCGCACACTCTACCCTCCCCAGACCTCACTTTGTGAAATTGATATATTGTTGGTGACTTCAAGACCAACACTAGTCATATTAATGGTTAATGATACAATCAACCAGTGAATTATGACTTAATTATTCCCTCGCTAGGACTCATCCGGTCGAAGTAACTACGAAGTAGTAATAAGATTATTGAATTATCAAAACTACTTCGATATATCTTTCTCCAAGACAAAAACACCCAATGCAGCACATATACATTGACTGATGAGGTCATATTCCTGACAAGTGATTACAGCCACATAATAATTAACGGACATTATAGGTTAAGAAACTTTTTGCACCATACATGAATCAACAAAGATAGCAACTAAAACCACTTTCTTCAGTCTTGCACATATTGTTACCAATAAGTATTCTCTAACAAAAAAGATTTTAACTAGAATAGAAGTAGTTACAATCTGTTAGAAATTTGCATCTCCAGTTTGAACTTGTACAAGTTTAGAATTAGCTACTGCCTGCAAAACATATATCCTACCAAGAATTTTGCTGTCAAAGTTATCTATCTTTTTTTCACAGGTATGATCCTTCTAAATACCTTAGTATCTATATGTGAGATTCAATCCACGCATCCCACCTAGTGGAAACCAGTTTCCTGGTAGAATTCACTTGGGTTAGAGGACAAAAATGTTACGTTATGCTCATTCATAGAGAAGCACTGGTGATCAGACTCCACATTCGAAGAAGAAGCAACGGATGCAGTTGGAGAGATTCTTGATCTACATTGCCTCGAATATGGATAGATGACAGCAAGCTCCCGAACACGGTTTAACACATCGTGAGGAATTGAGCGCACACCGTGCTTCTTCTTTGCATCAACCTGCGGCAAATCTTGTAGTTTGAATCAAAATAGCCATAAAAGATGCTAAGCCATCAAGAGAGAGCTGAGGACGAACAAATGAGATTCAAAGTAGCAAATGTCTTAGGTTAGATTTAACACCTGACTGGTGGTTTGTTTCATTTGTTATGGGCATGTATGAAGTATGATATATCGACATGGTTTTTGCATCATAATACTAATTCTGCTAAAAAAATGTAGTATAGAAGTTGACTATAAGTCTTTTAGGCAATCAACTTTCTACCATCACATAATGAAGCTTCTAGTAAAACTTCCGCTATTCAAGAAAATTCAAGCACCGGCCAGTACTTTCACATATATTCCTCCTATAACCTGAACCTCAAAAGAGAATATCACATCCAGAGGATGAGAAAAGACCATAAAATAGATGTAGCGGATCAAACAGATGGCACGGATACTTATCTCTGTGCCATAGAATAATCACTCTTAAAGTGTAACAAGATATTGATGTTCCGATAATTATGTGCAAGAAATCATAAAAGAAAGTTGAGTTTTGAATTAAAATTGCATTAGAGGTTTTCAATTGATAGGAAGAATACGATACCCCTCTCTGGCTCTGCAATCGTCGGCTGCTTTTCCTCAGAAGATTCCGCCATTTGTCCTGACAGAAGCGACGGACTAAAAAATCAGACCAAAAAAATAACATGGAAAGAGGGAAAATTATATGTTGATAGACGGTAAAGTACCTTCAAATCAGCTGGACTACGATGCACAGATGATTGGAAAAACATCCTCCTTATATCACTCCATCTACCAACTCCATACTTGGAAACACCCTCCACCAACTTTACAACCTCAGGTGTTGACCAATACTTGTGTTTTCTGTATTGGTTAGTGCCTCGGGTATCGGTCCATATAGTCCAATCATCTTCAGATGTATTATCACTAGACTGGTCAGAAAGAGTGCCAGAAGAACCTTGTGCCAAAGGCCAGTCCTCAATTGGCAAACCAGGTGGAATTTGGACACATCCAACTTGAGAATTTCTTTTACCAAGACCTTGTGATGATACTTTGACTCCTCTGTGGTAATATCGCCGACCAAATCCTCCTCGTGAAGGTTTACTTTTCAGATACCGTTCAGATATTCCTGATTTCGTTCCATCACATTTTACATTTTCTTCAGCTGACTCCTTGCTATCCCATTTGAAGGAATTCCATTGGATATGTTCTCTCCTTTTCACGTGTTGAACCCTTGGCTTTCTTCTGAAATTGAATATACTAGCAAAGGCCGTAGATGCTGTAAGGAGATTTTCACTCGAATCAAGAGAGAATTTCGGAAAACTGAAATTCTTGTCTGACATCTCCTGGTTTTGCAAGCCAAATGTTCTATGGGGTTGCAGCCATTGCTTATCCGCAACTGAAATTTGATGTCCAAACATCTTCGTGAATACCTCGAGTAGTTTATCAGTTGACATGTCATCAAGTTTGTCTAATGGCACAGAATCATGATTAGATGAGGTACTTGCATCTGACAACTTTAACACATGAATGCCGCAATTTCTTCCACCTAAATCAGCTAGCTGGTTCTCCAAATTCACATTCCCTATACAGGATATATATCTTGTGACATCAAGGAGGGCAGGACTCTCTTCCACAAGTTCCTGCTTATCTGCGACTGAAGTTTGATGTCCAAACATCTTCCTGAACGCCTCGAGTAGTTTGTCAGTCGACATGTCATCAAATTTGTCTAATAGCATAGCATCATGATCAGATGAGGTACTTGCATCAGACAACTTTAACACAGGAAAGCCACAATTTCTTCTGTCTGAATTAGCAAGATGGTTCTCCAAATTCACGTCCCCTATACAGGATATATCTCTGGTGACATTATGGAGGATGGAAGTCTCTTCCTCAAGTTCAATATCTAATAACTCTTCAGTTTGATGTCCAAACATCTTCCTGAACACCTCGAGTAGTTTATCAGTCGACATGCCATCAAATTTGTCTAATAGCATAGCATCATGATCAGATGAGGTACTTGCATCGGACAACTTTAACACATGAATACCATTTCTTCCGTCTGAATCCAAAAGCCGGTTCTCCGAATTCACATTCCCTACAGAGGAAATATCTCTTGTGACATCATGGAGGGTGGGAGTCTCTTCCTCAAGTTCAACATCTAACAAACAGATAAAAGGACTGAAATTAACTTATCAGTTGAATGACATTTAATTAGGACAGAACCAAAGGAAGAAAAGGAAAGAATAGACAGGCATGACACAGGAGAGGCAAAAACTCCATACCCAAAAGGTAATCTTCACATGAAATGGAGAAATGATTTTCATCATATCCGTTCGACAATCCATCAAGAAACTGCAAAATCAGATATCTACAAATGATTGATAATAATGGAAGGCTATGGAACAACAAAATAGTAATACGTGCCAATATTTATGGAATTTTCTCATTCAAGGCAAGATAAAGCTCATAGACTTCAAACTAATCAGAAATAATGTGAACAAATTAGAACACATAAACGCTCTAGAATATACGAGTAACATATTATGCCTGCTCACAAGGGTAACATACCTTCTCCCTTGTTTTATCATCTTCATTAAGATCTCTTTGAACTGCATCTAGATGAAAGGCCAGATATCAAAATATCATTAGTTATGAAAAAACTAAGATAAATTGAATACTCATCTGATTCGCATTGCTCAAGTTGTTATGACTATTACCGTGATCTCTTTTTATTAAGACAGACTCCAGAGCTGAAAACTCCTTAAAGTAGCTCTCTGGAACACTGAATGTACATGTGTTAAAACCTAGAAGAGTATCAATTATATCATCATACTCAGGTTCTGCTAATAAATATTCCACTCCTATTGCTTCCTCCTCTGATGCAAAATAAACCGATGCACCGCCTACAACCTAAAATAGCAGAACAGGTATGAGCACAATAAAGTAAAAATAGTGATCAAAATGTGCACAATATTCTAGAACAGCTAAAAATGCCAAGTTCAAAAGTTCCAAATCCTTCAAGTGGAAACAGCAAGGTGCTGTTTGGTTGCAGGTTAGAGTTATACAGATACTAGTAAGGGAGGGATTAGTTATTCAGGGTTTAGTTATTGATGTATTAGTTATTCCATGTTCTACCCTGCAGAAAATAATACATAAATTGACTCATAACTTATACAAGTTGTAGTTATGCGGGATTATAAACTGGTAACCAAACACCGAACTTGGTGTGTTGAATTTTATACATAACAACTAAAATGCTACCAAACATGGTACTACTTGTACTGGTTTTAATATATGGATAATTCACTTCCTAACTAGCAACCAAACTAGTCGTCCACCAGAATATTAAGCTAACCTGTTCAGGCTCGTGTTGAAAGATCTTTGCATTCCCATTCGGTGTCTTCCAGTTGTTCTCTAACGAATCCATAGCAGTTTGCAATTTACCCGTCTGTCCAAGTTTACCTAACACATTCTTGAGAATATCTACGAGAAACAGAACAAGAAAAAATTCAGCCTCAGCATATAAAAAGTAGCGTTGAATGTCAAATTGAGATAAGCATAGGTATTCGCCCTGACAGCTATAGTCTACAATAAAAAAAGGCAGCCTAGTGCACGAAACATCGCGCGTTTACGCAGGGTAAGTAATTCTCAGTAACAAATAGTGTACTTTATCCATTTGGGAATACTTAATGGAAATAGTAAGTGAATAACATCCTTTAGGCATATACATTTACCTTGTTTTCCAGAAGTACGGGGTCATAAAAATTAAGAAAAGAACATAATACAATCAGACCACTCTATAATGGCATCGTTTGTCCGAAAACTTTTTGGTTGTTATAGAGAACATAGTATAATATATCATAATATGAAAAATAGGCTCCAAATAAAAGTTGGCCGTTATAATGAAATGTTGTCATAGAGGATGACTGTTATAGAGAGGTTCGACTGTAATTGATTTAGCCACTACAAATGTTACTGAATTAGAAGCTCCAAAGATTTCAAAATAACCATTAAGAAAATGCATAACCAACTAAATAGAGTCATCTAATCCACAAATTATGGAACAAAATTTTGACTAAACACCTCAGCAGAGTCTCTCAGTATATAGATAGGCCATTTCTTTTTAATTTTATATTTATTAACCAAAAGTCATAGGAAATATCAACTAAAACTTCAGCAACATGAACATATATATAAAATAAAACAAACTTGTCTATGCAATCAATAGGGTAACAAAAAGCTAGTACTAAAAGATTAATGTGGACAAACAAATGATTCAAGAAGTATAAGAAAATGCATGCATAAAAACACAAAGGAAAAGGTTAAAAACAGAACCTTTGTATAAACAAGAACCTAATGCATCTCTGATCATACTTCCATTTTCACTAATACAAACAAACAAAAAAAATCCATTTTTTACACAAAAACCAAAAAATAAACAAACCCCATATAAAATAATCACATTAAATGCATGATGCCACTATTGCAGTAATGTGAGCTGTTTTTTTTAATTTATTTACTTCATTTTAAACTTGTTTATGCAATCAATAAAATATAAAAAGCTACTACTAAAAGACCAACATGGAAAAAACAAATGATTCAAGAATTATAAGAAAATGCATGCAAAAATGTAACCAAAAAACAAAACAAAGGGAAAAAAGAAAAGAAACTTGTATAAACAAGAACCAAAGGCACCACTGATCAAAAAAGATTCATTTTTTGTACACAAAAATAAAAAAATAAACAAACCCCACTTAAAATAATCACATTAAATGCATTAAAATAACTAAAAAAACAAAAAGAATATATCAGGTACCTCTGTTTCAGTAGCTGTAGCTGATTTTTTTGACACACAGAAGTGGAGACGGATGTGAAGTGACATGCATAAGGAAATTGAAATTGTGGGGTTGGGGTCCGGAAAAAGTGACACGTGGAGTTTGGTGGTTGACTGTTTGAGAAATTGTACAACCTTAAAAATTGGATTTGGAGAAATTCTGTGTGAATACCCTTTTTTGCATTTGCCAACTCATTATCGTAATACTCGTCACGATAAAAACAAAAAAAAGTGTTCACTTAATTTTTTTTTTCCAAAAGTGTGTCTATTTATAAATAATTAATTTTATTTTTTCAAATTTTTACCTTTTTCAAATTTTTTTTTTTTTTATTACACAGGGTAGGGGAGGAGAAAATTTGCACCTATTAAGTGCTATGTGAACAAATTTCAATATCTATTTAATTAGGGACAGTTTAATCAAATTATTTATTTTTATCTAAGAGTTAGTATTTTCTTAAGAGTAAGTGGACACTCTTTTTAATCGGAGGGAGTAATATTTTGGATTTACATTCTACGTATAATCCGAATATTAGAATTTTGTATTTGATTCTACCTTGATTCATTTCATTTTAAATAATGTATACTTCCTTTTTCGAAAAGAAAAAAAAAAAGAGGAGGAATGAAAGATTATTTATTTTTCGGTGTAAATAGATTTTTTTTAATTTTTAAAAATAAAAGCTAATATATACTCCATATTTGTTGTCACGACCCAACCCCGTAGGCCGTGACTAGTGCCTTTCATAGCAACACATACTAAAAACTTATACATATACACGTATATATATACATCATACATACAACCTGGAATGTACAGAACGCAAACGTAATGAAACAATACTACCCACTAAACCCACATGTCTAACCTCAGTGATAACGAGTAATCATAAAAAAAACATAGACATATATGCACCAAAAGAATAAAAGTGTAGGCTCGAACAAAGAAATAGCACTCCAAGACCGCCGAGTAGGAATCAAAAAGCGGCTCAAAACGAGTATCCGTACCGCGCGACATGAAACGCGGCCCGAAGAAAGAATATGTACAGCATGTAAAGCATGAAATACAATAAACAGTGGAGGACAAAAAGTTTAGTAACCGAAACTCATAAAGCTTACCATGATACATAAATCATGCATTTCAAAATCGTAAATAGGATAAATGGAAAATCATCATGAACGTATACGAATAACGTGCCCCGACGGGACGCGGTGTGTACATGTAACGTGCCCCGCCCCACGCGGTGAATGCATCATATGCCATCCGGCCGCCTCCCCCATATCATCATATCATTATATATATAACGTGCCCCGCCCTACGGGGGACGCGGTGAACAATGCGGGGAATTGCACGAATACATGCCCCGGACGCAAAGTGGAAAAGTAGCAACCGCTCGCACGACGTGGAGAAACCATATGCACATAAATCATCATCATAGACTCAATGGACATGAAGTAGTCGACGCTGAGAGTCAAAACGGAAATCATGCTAAGTTCCTTAAAAAACAAGTCATTAGAAGTTGAAAATCTCGGGACCACGGATCTACATCAACCAATCAGGCCCGCCCATGAAAACTTCATTATACGTTACAAAACTTTGTGAATAATCCTATCTACGAAAGTTACGGACATTTCTAGACATAGGATCCTTTAGAAGCAAAACCGTTTACACAACATTCTAAATCCAACCATGTCAAAGACATAAAGACCATGACATGACCATATTAAGGATACTAACCTCGAAAAAAGTATGAATCATAAACATGCTCGAATTTAAGAGTTTTTCATAGCCTTTACAACTCATGCAAAAAGTGTGTTACATAAGATATTCCAAACTTAAATAATTAAGATCTACAATACGTCATTAAATACCAAACATTAGCTAAAGGCACTTTTTTTCAATCCCAAACTAACACTTAATTATTATACATTTCCCCCGTAAATGCAACACCCCGAGAATTCAACTCGGCCAAATTCATCAACAACCACACCAACAACATACTAGCAACATCAATAATCAATTCTAAACGTATTTTAACATTAGCAGCCCTTTACTACATAACTCAACAACATTCGTTATATTCAATTCAACCACTTACATTCAAACCAATATTCATGCTCATACGTTCAATTACTACTCCAAAACCATTCAAACAATATTCAAGAACACTTTAAACAATTCACACAATATTTCCAACAATCCAACTAAGTTACCAATTCACCCGAAAACCATCCCCAACCCGAGAACAACATCACCAATACATTCCTCTCTCCCAAATTCATAAACCATCCCAACAATCTACACTTTAACAATGTCATTTTCATAAATACAAAAATTGCATAAGAATCACATTAAAGTGCCAAACGTCCCACATCAATTACAACTTCAACTTAGATCATTAAACTCTCATTTTCATTATAGAACTCACAACAACAACACTAAGTAACATTAATTCACTCCTTGTCATACACAACACCCCATATTCGGCCACCACCACCTCATGCCAACTTCATGATTTTCATTCATTTCAACACATTACAACAACACACAAACATGCTAAATACAATTAATTCACCACTCCTACACAACATATCATGCACACGGCCACAACCCAACATCCACGGCCAAGCTCCAACAATTATGATTTCATGAATTTCATTCATTTCTACATGCTACAACATACACAAGCCATGCATAACATATAAAAAAAAGATTAAACCTTACCTTCTTCACTTGATTCTTCAACTTGGCTAGAGTTTGTTCTTGCAAAATTGAGTGCCTTGTTTGCTCCAACAACTTTCCAATTGGTAGAAAAACTAGAAGAAAATATTTTTTTGTGATCAATTTTTGAACCTCAAATTTCCATGGTCATGGCCGAATGGCCTTGTCTTGTGCTTCTCCAAGTTTCTTGAAATTTCTCTAAGTGTGGGAGATGGAAAAGATGACTTATTAGTCATCTTTTTATTACACATAATAACCATCCATGTGGCCCTTGGCCCACACCATAGGCCCCTTTCTATTTTTTTTTTTTTTTTTTTTTTTTTTTTTGTGTTCATGAACTAATACTTTCCATAAATAACTTTTGACCCCAAATTTATATTCCATGCCAAGCAAATTACGGGCAACTTATGTCTTAAAACAAAACCGTGGTTAAAAGTCTCGACTTTGTATCCCGGAATAGTCTTGTCCCTAACTTATCGTAGTTAACTCGGATTATCCCGACGTACAAAATGCGGGATATAACATTTGTACTCCATTCGTCTCAAATTAAGTGTCAGCTTAGCAAAAATCACTCTCATTAAGAAATTAATAAATACAATATGAAATTTACTAAACTAACCCTATTTGTTAGACTTTTTTTTTTTTTAGAATTCTACAATATTAAAATCGAGGATTACTTCTTTAATGTTAAAAGATATAATTGAAAATACTTGCCATTCTTAGTCTTGAATTCCTAAAATAACAATAATTTGGGACACTTTTTTTGTTTTGTTTTGTTAAGGTAACACCTATTTGGACGGAGCATGTCAATGATACCTTACCAATGTTAAGGTGCACTGATTCTTTTGGGCACGTCTACCTTTTTTTAAGACTAATTATTTATTTTAATTGAATGTTCCAACTCAAGTTCAAAATATATTTAAGAAACAATAACTTAACTTTTCTTTACCTAATCACAGTTATTCACTTTTATTGAGAAAAGAAAACAAAGTAAATGGCCAAGAAAACAAACACAGGACTTTAGGATCCTAAAAAATAACACTATCAACAAGTGATCATCACCTTTATTTTCACCACTTATTGTAATTCATATATGTATAATTGGACAAATTTTTCTCAAGAGGTATCAAGAATTAAGAATACAAAATGAAATAATATTGATTCATACAGAAGAAAAAATTCTTTATCGATTCAAATTTTGACTTACGGTACAGTTTTATACAGTCAACAAATACTGAAATTCGAAATCATAAGGTATTTTCTCAACAACGGTGGACACTTTTCCCCCATGAAGTCCTCTAAAGCAATCAACAATGGATTTCCTCAATGAACCTGATGTGGGCAATTGTTGGCAAATCCACTCTACTAATGAATCCAAATCTTGGGCAAAATCATGCATGTTTCTTAGCAATAGCTCTGGCATGGCTATCTTCTTGGTGCTTGTTACAATTAGTGAAGCTTGTAAGTATTCCAATTTTGATTTTTCTAACTCAGCTACAACTCCATCACCTGTGTATATCTTCACCTGCATATTCATTTCAATTGTAATTAATTAACAAGCTAATATTCACTTAACTAAGGTAAAAAGTAGTTTATGTACATTATTTTAGTAGTGTTCTTGCTGTTCCTATTTATGTGGCGATATTTAACTGAATATGAAATCTAGGAAAGAAAAAAATATTTTTGAAGCTTCTGGATTATTCTTCTAGGACAAAAATCATTGTCCCCCTAATATATTTTGAAGCCATCAATCTGACCAAGTTCCAAAATATAACGAGTTGTGGATAAATTTGTCCTCTGAAATTAATGTTTAAAGATCTAAGAACTACAATGAAGGACTGAAAATAATAACTAGCCTCAATTCCAAGCAGGATCGACTATATAAACTTTAATTTTTTATGTTACTTTATTTAAAACTCATCTCAATTTATTGTTACATAGAATGCATGTATTGTGAGAATTATATTTATCATAATTATTTGTCTAACTTCAGGCTAGTTAGCTAGCTACCCTCCTCCTTTATCTAAACTTGTAATCAACGATGTGATAAGCTCAACAAAACTATAAAAAAAATATGTATGCATCAAACAAAATTTACTTTCCGAAACTGCAATGCTAATATAATTAATTTGAGACAAATTAAGCAGCAAGAGTAATATATATACATAAGTAGTATTAACTTACTGCTGGAGAAGAACGCGTGCCACAACATAAGGCAAACATGATATTTGGATCGAATGATTCAAGTCCATGCAGCTGACGAACTACACTTTCTTTATCATTCTTTTCACCTTTTCGATTGACCTATATATTTAGTCATATAAATGTAAGAGAACATACATATAATTACATGCAACGGATTAATATTTAGAAAAATATACTTTTTTTAATAAGAGATGTGAAGAGGTAATTACCTGATCTTTTGCAGGTGAATTTACTGGTTTTCTCAAGATAAAATGTTCAATGGCATGTGCATTAATAGTATTGCCACCAATGTTTAGAGTTGCCTGAAATTAGATCACATATGTATAACTTAAAGTTGCCACTACCCTAATATTTAGTGTATAAAATTTGCAAATAATCACAGTTCAGCTCACGTAATTGAAAACTAGTCACCGTCATGGAGTTTGAAATTTTAAAGATAAAACTCCATTGCTTTGTCATCGAATTTCAAACTCCATGACATGACTGACATTTATCAATTACACGGCTAAAGAGTAATTAGCCCGTGCTATTACTACATATATGGATATGTAGGCTGACGTGATTGGTTTGGCATAAGTGAACCAGTAGCATTGACTCAGATCTTATATATGTGTTAAAGAATTTAATTAAATACGAACAAAAATTAAATTTAAAACTCAGTTGCTCACATTTGAGGATACTGTCTTACAATTCAAAGCCCACAAAATTCCAATTCTAGATCTGCCTCCATATTTGGGTTAATCAAGAAACTTTAATTCCAGAACAAAAGTATATATGGAATTAAAATGTAAAAGTAAATACCTTGTTCATAAGTGTCAACAATTTTTCCGGAGTAGAACTAGAAGGAAGTCCATGTTGAAGAAACCCCTGGAATAAGAATTCAAATTAAAATATATGCTTTATAACTAAATTAAGCTATGGATATTGAGATTTAGAAAGGAATTATTAAAAAAAAAAAAAAAAAGTTAAATTCAATGTACATGCATGATACAAGCGTTGTACATGTTGATCCAGAATGCTAGTTTCTGTTGGTAATTCAGCAATCTTAAATCTACATTCTGTAGACTGTTCATCATAAGCCTGCACAATTTTCAAAGAATACAAGAAAATTTTACTCCTGATCACATTAAGAAGAGAAAATATATGTTGCAATTAAGCTACATAATTAAAGGATTTTACACTACTAGAAATGTTATTGCAAGTCGTCTGCTTTATTTTGCAGACAACTAGTTCCATTAATTATGGGGCAATGCAACAATCTAATCCACTTTTGCTCATCAATGATCAATGGAGTCCTAGTTTGATTTAAAAAAAAAAAAATCCATTATTGATATTGTTCACTTTAGACATAAGCCAGCACGACTGTAAAACGTGTCACTAGGGTCTAAGGTTTGCTTCCTCAATTTACACTCAACTAAACATCTCTTCCGTATTTTGCTAATGTAGAATTTGCTCAAGTGTACACCCCCTTCACCATCCTCATTGAGTTTTGCCCCCGCCATTATCCCAAAGATGTGGGATTCGCCTAAACTTATTTGAACACTCAGGTTTGCTCCACCATCACCTAAGGTTGCACACAGAGTGACTATGATAGACCATCTCTAACAGCCCAACTTACTAGTGACATGTTTAGCTCTGAACTTATGGTCAGATGACTTTAAAGTGCGACACTAGGATCTAAGATTCACTTCCCTATATATCTTACATCTTTCTCGTGTGTTTTGCCGATGTGCAATTAATTTGCCTAGAAGTCATAGGCATTATCTATTGTTATCTTTTAGACGACTAAATAGTATTAAAATTCTTTTTATACTGTCAACATATAGAAACTAAACTCATATTCAATTTGCATGTAAGAAAATTAAAATAAAATATTGAAAGGTTTTGACAACATACTTTAGCTTTTGGAATAGAGGGATGGAGTTAGAGTTGGAGATGCATTTGGGCTCCATAGAGGTTGATGCAAACCTAACCAAATTCTTGTAAGGCCCGATATCTCTTGGAATTGACTCTTCTGAATCAAAAATACCATATGGATCTTGTTGCCTTGAATCTTTTTGTATCAGTTGACCAGTTTTTGAGTTCATAAAACTGGGCTCATGGGCCCTAAAACTCAATGAGAAATTGTTTGATCTAGCAATTGGGCCTGATTTTTCTAACTCCATTGCACGTGATGTTCGAAGCAACCTTATAAAAATGAAAATCAAACATTTCATAATGTTTTCTGATAATTTATTTGGTGGCCATCTATGAATTGTGTCTTCTTCTGTGGGGAGTGGACTTTGCATAACTTTTGGTTGAATTTCATGCATTGGAGTAGACATAAATTTGGGGATCTCTGCATTTCTTTCTCTCTGAAAGATTAAATAAATAAATAAAAAATTAGAATCAAGAAAATAATATAAATTTATCTTGAAAAAACGGTGGGTGTTTGGTATGACAGAAGTTATTTTTAGAGAAAAATATTTTTCATGAAAAAATTGGAGGCGGTTCAATAGAATTGGTGATTTAAAGTCAAAATTTAAGAAGATAACTATTTATGTAATTGGAAGTGAATTAAGCAAAGCCAAGAAGTAGGAAGTAACTGCAAATTCTAATTGTCTATAACTTTCAATCATAGTCACATCAATAATATTACGTTGCCACAAGAGAAAGTCCTCTTATGGTGTTTAAGTACTATAGTAATTATTTTTCAAGAAAAACTTTTTTCGTAGAAAGGAGAAAATATATAACTCACCTCACTCATGGATGGAAGTAATTTTCGTTACAACTATCTTATTTGTTAACTTCATACTTCTCAATTCTCATTTTTTACTCCAACAAATTTTTACACATTAATGTTAATATTTAGTGCTCAAAAGTTTCACCAAATCACCTTGCTAATACTACTATTATTAATTTGTAACATATGTATTTTTTCAAAAAAATATTCTCTACTCACCATTAAACACCGATTTTTTCATGAAAATATTTTTTTTATAAAAAATATTCTCTACGAAAAATGACTTCCCTCAATAACAAAAAATATGCCTCAATGCCAATCAAGTTGGGGTTTGGCTATATGAATTTTCACTAATCATGTAAATACTCTAGTTAAACCCATCTCAAGCCTATGATGCAAATGCTATATGCAAAATGACTTCCCTGGTGCTACATTTATGTTGCTTGGACTTTTCAAATAATGTTATCGCACCGGTATTAGATCCTCTAAAAATGTACTTCTTTTAGAGGATTTGACACGCATCTAGCAATATTTTTGAAGAGTTCAAACAACATAGTACCAGAATTACTTTGAATAAGAATATTAAAAATAAAGGACTTACCCTAGGTGTTGGATTTCTTGGTTCTCTTAAAGGTGAGGGAGTTTTGATCATCCCACTTTTCCTTGAAATCCTCTCTCCAAATGTTCTAACTTGTTGATGAAACTGATTTTCATCTTCTTGATCAGCAATAACGTTTGATGACTTCATTGGTTGTATTAATTTCTCATTATTTATTCTGAAGTCATTAAGACCATAATCACCTTTTATGGCTTTGCTAATGAAATGCAATGCCTTTGTCTCAAATGGCACTTTTTGATCATTTAGCCCTTTGAATTTGTTTGGATTTGGTGGAAGTGATGAAGATACATTATTTTGTTGTTGCCATTGTATTTTCATCTTATTGTTAAGTCCTTGTTTGGACTTATTGGCTTGATCAGTATTGTTCATTTCTTTCTCCTTGTTCACATCACATTGAATCTGACTGATTTGGCCTTCCAACTTAGCTATTTCACTCTCAACCATGGATAGCTCTGCTAACAATTCCTTCATCTACAAAAATTGCTAGTGCTAATTAATACATGAGTTTAACTACGCATTAACAATATAAGAAATACTTTAGAATTGAATAAGGTAATCTACAGGCAAATTAACCTCCTTAAGGTGTGAGCTTTGTAATTGTGAAAGTAAGACATGCTACCTAGTACCTACAACATGGTAAAGGTGACCCGATGATCTAAGATAATTCTTACATCAATACAGGGTTTATATATATATGCAATAATGCAGTGACCATATTCTTTTACACTATTAGATCACTTAAACAATAATTAAAAGTAACTAAGGGTAACCTAAAAAATAAGACAAAATAACCTTCTACATAAGGGTAAAGTGCGCTTAAAGTTTTATTTATACTACTATCAAGTTAAAGCTATTAATATATACGGAGAGAAGAAATTGATCATTATATTTCACCGGCTATAAAACTGGCATGTTATAGACCTAAATTCGTTCGCAATATTTTTGAAAAAAATGAATAATTATATTTCATTTAGCTTTAGTAGGTACATATGGATGCGTTGGTTGAATCAAGCTTAGCTTGAAAGTAAACATCAGATCCAATTTGATGACAAAAGGTTGTTCCTTCATATTCAAAAATTTACTTCAGAAAAAAAAAGGTGCATTCTCAAAATAAATCTCAAAGCAGCTAGGATTAGCATTAATTTAGTACTAATATATAATTCCAAAAAAAAAAAATTACATACTAATATTAATTCCACTTGTAACTAAATCATTGAAGAAAATCTTACTTTCTATACTTTTGTCCTAAGCTTATGATAATTAATCTATATAGCACAAACGCTAATTTCAGAAACAAAATTCACTAAGAATTAAAGTATTAAATTACCTTAGGAGGAAGATAATTTGGAATGCTGAAAGATGAATCATCCTTTCTTTGATACACCTTATCCAGAAATTCATGCACCTTTTGTTCATGATTCAACATTTTTCGAAGCTCAGCAACCTAATATTATAAGATCAAAATAAATAAAGATTTCAACTGCTCCTTATATAGGATCCAAATTATAAATTCCCTTCTAATTATTTTTGACTTTATATCTTTGGATTCCAGTTTGCAAATTTAGTAACATTCATATGTATATGACTAATTTTCTAAAAGAGCTTAGGCTAGGTACATGGACCATAACCTATATATGCGAAGTACTTGTAACTTTTTGGTCATGTTTTTCATAACTATTTAATTACCATGCAAAAATAAATTAAATCCACCAAGAAAGGTACATTCAAAATCTCACTCCCATACCTCTTTCTCAAGTTCCTCTTTCTTTTGTTGTCCACCTGTACTACTCTTCTTCTTTCTCTGAAACATAAACCAAGAACATATCAACACTGAAAAACAAAATTCAATGGCGGATCTAGAGTAGACACAGTGAGTTAGGTTGACCCTATTGTTGTGCGTGTGAGATGAAAAAATAAGAATATGTACGTATAAATAAAGAACAGAATCCGGACGATGCTAAATTCTGAATCTGCCACTAACAATAGTAGCTCAAAGTTTCAAGGACCAAACAAAATCACAAAACCAAGAAAGAATTTGAAAACCCATCTAAGACCGTTAAAACTATGTCCATTCGAGGACATATGATAAAAATTGAAACGATATAGAGAAAAAAGTACGACCAAAGCCCAAAAACCAAACAAAATCACAAAACCGTGAAAGAACTTGAAATCCCATGTAATTAAGTCCCTTAAAAAATATGTCCTTGCGGGAACATCTGATAAAATTGAAACAATATAGAGAACATTAGCATGACCTTTGCACCGACATGCACAACCCGAGAAATGGTTAAAAAAAAATATATTAAAAAGACCCCTAAAAAATATAAGACAAACTTACAAGTGCTGGAAAATGAACTGCCAATAAATCTTGATTGTTTGCCATAAGCTAGAAAACCTCAAAGCCTTTTTGTTGATCCAAAGCAAAATGGTGCTCATGAGGTATTCATTAGTAGAACTGTGTGTAGGGCTATTATTATTATTATTGAGATGATGATCAAGTCAAAAAACTTGGACTAGAAGCAAGGACTTGTATGGTATACATTTTTTGTGGTGGTTGTGATTATATTGTTGAAGTTGTTGACATCTGGAATTTGAATATACTGAGAAAATGAAGTGTATATATGTATTGAAACTTCGATGAGAAGATCATGATAAAAGGGAGCTATCAAATGATAGTATAGTTGTAGAAATATTAGGGGAATGGGAGATCATGCAAAGAGAGGAGAGAGTTTTTAAAAGAAAAACAAAAACAAAAAAAATATAGTAAAATTTTGGCGTAGCTTTCACTTGCAGAATTTATAGGACTTAAAGATTAAGGTATTTGTACTTTTTTGGTATAATAATAGTTTGGATTTTTTGTTGCCTTAGCAGAAAATGATTGCTTATTTTGCAGGAAATTAAGGCGTGTGAATTAAGAAGTAATGATCATCTCATGGAAGAAAAAAAGGAGAGACAAAATGTTCTCTCTTTTTTTTTTTTTTTGAAAAATAATTAGTAGTTTATTTCCTTTACTAATGAAACAATAATAAAAGTGCTATAATTCATTCTAATCATAAAAGTTGAGTTGAGTACCTCGTCACATTTACACTCTGTTGGGATTGTTGTTACATATTGTTTCATAATGTATCGTATTATATAGTATTGTGTTGTATTATATCATATTGTATTATTTTGATAAATATAACATTTGAATAGATTGTATCGTTTCCCGTCTTTACATAATGTCACACATCGGCTATTTAACGGATAAAATTACAAGAAAAGTAGTGTACGAGGTAGAGCTACTATAAAAAGGTAGAGTAAATGATAAAATAAGATTATTAGATAATAAATAAAAGCAAAATAAGAACAAAAATTAAGGTAATGAAGCGATCACACCAAATCGGCCGTTACACAAAATTGGACCTTTCGTCGTTACATAACGATGGATTTAAAGATACGATACGATAAAATTTAAGTAACAATCAAAACAAACATTATATTTAAATTAACAACACAATGCAATTAATTACTTTCAACATTTTACTATGCAACAACATATCCAGTATATTCCCACAAATGAGGTCTGAGGAGGATGTATAAGGTGTACGCAGACTTTACCCCTACCTCAAGGAGGTAAATAGGCTGTTTCCGAAAGACCTCCAGCTCAAATGACACGAAACAAGGAAGTTAGAAAATTACAATGCAGAATTAAAAAGGCATAGCAAGACAGGCATAATCAACAATAGTGAATATTTTACTATGCAGACAATAGAAAATAAATTTATTTATACCTAATATTTACATCGAACTGCATAACATATTATATGCATCTCAATTTCATAGGGCAATTTGCAGGAATGCTCTTATTTTGGGGTGGTCTTTAATTTTTGTCCTTTGTTAGAACCCCTTGATTTTGGGTTCGAACCCCCACTCAGTCAAAAATTAAAAAAAAAAAAATTACAAGGTAGAGTTTGAATTCGCAAGGCAAAGAGTTGCTGAAAACTCTGCCTCAGGCAGAGAGTTGCTGCAGCAGAGTTTCAAACTCTGCCTCATGCAGAGTTTCAAACTCTACCTTAAGGTAGAGTTTTGAGGCAAACTCTACTTAAGGTAGAATTTTGCCTCCTGGCATGCCAAAACTCTCCCTTAAGACAGAGTTTTGCCTTCAGGTATAAGGCAAAACTCTGCCTTAAGGCCTAACTTTGGTCCGAACAGGCATAACTTTGCTACAAAATTCTGCCTTGCGAAATTGTCTTTTTTTTTTTTTTTACTGAGCCGGGGTTCGAACCTCAAACCTCATGATATTAGGCGAAAAGAACAAAAATTAAAGACCACCAATTTGAGGGGCAAAAATTAAAGACCAGTGCATTTGAAAGGCACTCCACAAAAAAAAATGATTTCATAATCATTTCTATCATTTAATTGTGGTTAAATTAGTAAGCTATTATAATACAAATTGATGGTAAAAACTTAGCTGGGCTTCTAAGATTCTAAAAATGATGAAAAAGGTCGGATAAGAGGACTGTGCAATAAAGGGGGAATGAATTATGAATTTCTTTGGATATCTCTCAAACACTACACAATAGTTGAATTATGGCCTTATATGGACTCATAATTGCTAAATAAAGAAATCTCTTCCTTGAAAATCAACATTAAGTTGGGGAGAAATGGTTTTTTAGCCCCGTATAAACTCTTTTTTTTAAAAAAAAATAATTATGACATTTCTATTAGAGATGTTTATTTTCTAAACATAAGTGATCTGAAAATGTCATTTTCTTCTATTTAAATTGTAAAAAGACAAGAGATCTCATTTCCTCGTTAATTCGTAGCAGCGTCCTATAAGTAATGTGGTACGTTCTAACATTATTAATGATGACTGCTGTGGTTGATGACTGATATTGTGAATTAAAAAAAACAAAGGCTCCTACATCTAAAGGCGGAGGACTTAGCTAAAATGGGAAGTAGACTATCCAGTCCTGAGTGGTCAAAAACAAAAAGCATAAAAGAAAACGTTAAAATAGATTTCCTGAAGGCTTGGAGCTTTAAGCGAAAAGCACAACTTTAGCGAAGAGAAAGCACGAAAGAAGAAAAGAAAAAAGTAACTGAAGAAAATAATTATAAATGCACACAATAATTGTCTAAACAACAACGACCCAATGAAATCCCACAATGCGGGGTAAACAAAAGAATAAAAAAATTGTCTAAACAAAAGAATAAAAAAATTATAATAAGCTATTAATGTGGAAGTGCCCTTAAAAACATAACCTATAGGTTTGACGGTGCATATATCGTAGCAGCTTCATGCCTATACTAAAGTGCCATCAATTAAGCAAGGTGAAGACTAATATAAGTTTCACCAAGTTTTATGGTTTAAGCGAGTTTTTAACAATACTACTATTGTTATGAAATTATGGATGTCCATTCCTTTTTCTTCCACCATGTTAATGGTTCTTCCTTTTTCTTCCACTATGTTAATGGCTCTCCCATTATCTTCCACCATTTCATATATTAAATGCATATGTATCACTATAAATAGGGGCATAAGTTTTCATATGGAATGCACTTGTAATACATCTTGGAAGAACAATAAAATCTCTCCTCTTTGTCACTATATTTCTATGGTTTTCATCCTTTAATATTGTGACTCTTTTAGCTTCATTTTATAACACGTTATCAGCACGAGATTCTAACCAACTGAGTTAATAATCTCCAAACATGGGAACTTGAAGATTCCACCATTGCATGTCTGGAGATAAGGGAGAAGGTAGAACGTCCCAAAGAAAAACAAAGGTTTTATATCTTTGGAGAAATAAGAGGCTTATCATATGCCAATTCTAAGTACTATTGATTACTTAGTGGACAAATAGTAAGCCGGAGGTATCAGGTAAGCACTACTAATTAATGGGAGAAAAGGTAAATCTACTCTATGATTATTTTTATTGATTGTCAGATTCTTCCTTGAACATTATGTATTTCATAAGTTATGCAGAAAGCCATTTGACTCATTTGGAAAGTCTACTGCATAAATGAGCTTGCTTCAAAAAGCTCTGGCATGCACTTACAGGAATTTAGATGCAAACAAAATTGCTCCCGAAGAGCACTGTCGTTAAAAATGGCTAATGCTATTTTAGTTACTGCTTATATATTATAGTGGTAGAATTTATTATACAATAATTTTATAAATTGGATATCTCACGGTGCTTCATAGCTCCTAAAGCAGAAATTGCTTGAAGCCTGATATACTCTTAAAAGATATGTTAAAGAAAATTCTCTAAATTATATATATGCCTCGATTTGCTCCTGAAGTAGCAATATCTTAAAAGAAACTCTAAGCTATCACAATTTGATATGCTTATGGCACACGTTCGGATGATTGTGTTCCATTTTCGAAGAATGAGAACTTTTGATATAAGCTATAAATATAGATCCATTCCACGAAGTGAATGTGATAATATGTAGTAAAGCCTATAAATATAAACGTGCATTTGATTGTGAAAATATCATGATTCATCTCCAGAAGAGGTAGAGTAATTGAGAAGAAATATTCTGAATATTATATGTTTTACTCCCGAAGTAGTAAACTCGGAAATTTGCTCTCGAAGTAGCAAAACTCTGGACCCTACTCCCGAAGTAGTAGAACTTTGAACTCAACTCCCGAAGTAGTATATCTTTGAAATCTACTCCCGAAGTAGTAAAACTTTGAAATTTAGTCCTGAAGTAGTAAGACTTTAAATTTTACTCTCGAAGTAGTAAATATTTAAAATTTACTCCCGAAGTTATAAAACTTTAAACTTCACTCCCGAAGTTATAAAACTCCAAAATATCCGAGAATTATATTTCTCTAAAGCAATGTCTTCTTGTGTTTGAGCAAAATAACGAGTTATTGATGAACGTTGTATTGCAAGCACATTTGAATAATCAGGTTTCATTTCCCGAAGTGAATGAAGAAATACCACAACCTGTCTCCTGGAGAGACAAAATATAAGGAATATACATGTTATTTTTGTGGTATGAAATTAAGACATAGCAACACGTACACATCGTACGCGAAACATCTTAAATAATTTTTTCAAAGTATCATTCTAAGGCAAAAGGGAGCGAGAGTAGAATGGTTACTATAACCCATTAATACATTATGGTTAATTGTTATTGATTTCCTCGAAGGAAATAACAATTAATGTATTTTCCCGTGAAGGAATTAATAACTATATGGTTGCCTCTTTGATACAAAATGATCGATGTTAATGATGAATCTCCTGAAGGAGATGTTTAAAATATTGAAGTTTAGAATTCAATATTTATTTCGTGACACCGATAGTGTCGAAATTTACTTTCATGGTACCAAAAGTATTTAAGAAATATTTGGTAATAGAAATTAATGATCAAAGGCTCCGGAAGAGCTAATTATTTATTTGCAAGTATCATGACACTAGCGATTGTCCAAATAATATCGATCATGATAAATAAATTGAAGTCTCTTGAAGATGTTATATATGATAATACCATTCATCGTAGATCGTAATTGGTACGGTCGGAACAACGTAGTAGACACGAAGTTTACTAACAATAAAAATGGTTATCATATTGAGACTACAAATGATCGGAATATTAAATATCTTCAAGTTACTACGGGTAAGAAATACACATGTGAAATTTTACCCGAGCATGATGAGATCACATACCACGATAAACTAGAAGTTTATTGATATATAATTTCATGCAATAGTAAACCAGAAGTTTATTAAAAGAAATAGCACTCGTCATAGTAAACTTGAAGTTTACGAGTACAGATAATTTTATCAGTTGACAAGACCATTTTGATCGTCACGATTTAAATCGATGTGCTAATTGAGTATTAAAAACATATTGAAGAACTAGAAGATTCTTCAAGAATTTGTTTGTGTTGCTTGTTCTCATGATAAGTTGATTACACCAGCTAATGTTGGGACTGAATCCCCAAAATTCTGAAAAATATAAAAGGTGAATGTGGGCCCCTTCACCTGTAATGTGATGTCTTAAATAGATGCATCTATGAGACGGTCACATGTATGTTTATTGTCAACTGGCAGTTTGACATTTACGAAGTTGCTCGCTCAAAATGATTGAGTTGGAAGCACAATTTTCGGAATATGTAATCAAGACAATCATCTTGATAATCTTTGGTTTATATCTAAGTTGGTTTGGCACTAGATGCCTCCATAATACAGCTAAACCATTGCTTATGAGAACAGAGTTTCAGATGTTGGTCTGAGATATGATATATTGCATACAACAACACTTGTATGCTTTAGATCAATAAATTTTGATAAAATCTCCCCTCATATTTGGTTCAGGGTCAGGAACTAGATATTTACATCTTTTAGCATTTGATGTGCGGTACATGATTAATGGATATACCATGATGCACACAGATGGATTTTCCCAAAGAAAATGGGGACATATGTCACTAAAATAAGGGGAGAGAATAAGCAGCTAAGAAATATGTTGTGAATTATCATCAGTATGATCCTCAGATAATTCAAGTCAAATGCTGGAAGCATTTGCTGACCCAACTATTTCATATTTCATCTGCAAAATGCTTCTAATGTCCCTGAAGGATAGAGTCTACAGCATGCATGGAGCATGGTAGACCAATCGGTTCCAAATATAATAATCCTTGAAAAAGGGAGGAGCAAATGATCATAATAAGGAGGCAATGTGCTCTTGAAGAGCTATGACATAACACTTCATGAAACCTTATGAGAGGTTCGAATTTTGAAAATAATGAAGTGATGAGATCTCGATAAGTTATGTCGAATTGCGAACCGATACAAAATGATATCTTGTCGACGATATCTTTGATACAATATGGCGCACAATATTGTATAAGATTGTGAGGATCTGAATTCTACGTCTCTTAAAGCATGCTGACGTAGAAATAATTACCAAGTGATATGATGCATCTTGGTAAGCGTAAAGCTTATTGGACCAGCGTTGTCCGGACATCGGAAAATGTCACATTATTTAAATAGAAATAGATGTTGTCACGACCTATATGAATCACTTGATAATGAAATCTAGATGAAAATTCTGAAGGATATAAAATGCACAAGCATTTGGTTTAAAGTCTCGAGAGATGTATTCAATCAGATTACAAAGATCGTTATATGGTTTAAAACAATCAGGGCGCATGTGGTATAATCGCTTAAGTGAGTACTTGATAAATGAAGGATATACAAATGATGCCATTTGTCCATGTGTTTTTATTAAGAAAACAAAATCAGGGTTCATTATACTTGCTGGTTATGTTGATGACATAAATCTCATTGGAACTCCAGAAGAGCTCCAAAAGGCGATTGAATATTTGAAGGAAGAATTTGAGATGAAAGATCTCGGAAAGACAAAACTCTGTCTTGGTCTGCAAATTGAACATTTCACAAAAGGGATCTTTATCCATCAATCTGCATATATAGAGAAAGTTTTAAAACGGTTTTACATGGACAATGCGCATCCTTTAAGTACTCCAATGATTGTTCGCTCACTTGAAGTGAGTAAAGATCCGTTCCGACCTCGAGAAGAAAATGAAGAGCTTCTTGGTCCTGAAGTACCATATCTTAGTGCAATTGGTGCACTTATGTATCTTGCTAACGCTACAAGACCTGACATAGCGTTCTCTGTTAATTTGCTAGCAAGATATAGCTCTTCTCCTACACGAAGACATTGGAACGGAGTTAAGCATATATTGCGATATCTGAAGGGAACTAGCGATATGGGTCATTTTATACTAACAAAGGTAGTACGGATCTTGTTGGTTATGCGGATGCGGGTTATTTATCGATCCACATAAAGCTCGATCTCAAACGGGCTATCTTTTTACATGCGGAGAATCTTGCTATATCATGGCGATCCACAAAGCAGTCCATTGTTGCTACTTCTTCGAATCATGCTTTGAGATAATAGCTATTCATGAAGCAAGTAGAGAATGTGTGTGGTTGAGATCGGTGATACATTTCATCGAGAGAAAGATGTGGCTTGAAATGTGATACAAAATTACCCACGTATTATATGAAGATAATCTTTGCATGCATAGCTCAATTAAAAGGAGGATTTATAAAAGGAGATAGAACGAAGCACATTTCACCAAAGTTATTTTTCACACATGATCTCCGGAAAGAAAGGTGATATTGATGTGCAACAAATTCGTTCAAGTGACAATCCCGCATTTGTTCACCAAATCTTTGCCAACTTCAACTCTTGAGAAGATGATATTTAAGATTGGAATGCGAAGACTCAGACATCGAATCTTAGTCTTCGTCGGGGGAGTGAAATACGCGTTGTACTCTTTTTCCCTTAATCAAGTTTTGTCCCATTGGGTTTTCTTGGTAAGGTTTTTAATGAGGCAACTCTCAAAGCGTATTACTAGATATGTGTACTCTTTTCCTTCATTGAGGCTTTTTCCCACAGGGTTTTTCCCAATAAGGTTTTTAACGATGCACATCATCTATGGACATCCAAGGGGGAGTGTTATGAAATTATGGATGTCCATTCCTTTTTCTTCCACCATGTTAATGGTTCTTCCTTTTTCTTCCACCATGTTAATGGCTCTCCCATTATCTTCCACCATTTCATATATTAAATGCATATGTATCACTATAAATAGAGGCATAAGTTTTCATATGGAATGCACTTGTAATACATCTTGGAAGAACAATAAAATCTCTCCTCTTTGTCACTATATTTCTATGGTTTTCATCCTTTAATATTGTGACTCTTTTAGCTTCATTTTATAACAACTATGTACTATTACTTCTGGACATAATAGTATTAGTTCCCTTACTAATGTCTATGCACTTGTATTTTTTGACTTTAGAGTTCTCACAGGAGGAGAATCCCATAATAATACTCTCTATAACATAAAAATGACTTTAGAGTTTATTGTAATTATGTTATATTATATACTACTAAAAGTAGCCGCGCTTCGCGCGATGATAGAAATATCACCAAATTTATATTTGAATTACATGTGTTTTACAATAAAAAGTAAATTATACAAAAAATTGTATGCCGTGTATTAATTTGCGAGACCTCCAAGTTATGATGGCAGAGGTGATGTTGTTTGACCAACTAAGTTGTTAGCATATTTTTCTGTCATAACTATCAATTACGCTTTGAAATAAATGTTTTCTCCAGATTTATTGAACTTTTTTTTATATTTAAACCTCTTTTTTTGAATTTTAATGTTCCATATTAAGCAGAAAACCTTCCTAATCATATGCTACACCTATGTGGAAGTAATATGTAATTGTTATGCTCTTTAAAAGACATGTGCTTCTAAAATTGCTCGTTAGACTTGATCTTATAGCAAAATATCAAAGCAGAGTAGCTTTACTATCATTGTATGCTAATCTTGTCTAAGCCAAATCACAGCCAGTCACTGTCTTTGACCTATATAAGTTAGCAGGGAGTAAAAAATAAGACCAAAAAATATTTGTTTTTCAGATATTTAAGTTAGCAGGGAGTAAAAAATAAAACAAAAAAATATAAAATTGCTCGTTAGACTTGATCTTATAGCAAAATATCAAAGCAGAGTAGCTTTACTATCATTGTATGCTAATCTTGTCTAAGCCAAATCACAACCAATCACTTCTTTGACCTATATAAGTTAGCAGGGAGTAAAAAATAAAACAAAAAAATATTTGTTTTTCAGACTTGATCTTATAGCAAAATATCAAAGCAGAGTAGCTTTACTATCATTGTATGCTAATCTTGTCTAAGCCAAATCACAGCCAATCACTATCTTTGACCTATATAAGTTAGCAGGGAGTAAAAAATAAAACAAAAAAATATTTGTTTTTCAGATATTTAAACCTCATTTTTTGAATTTTAATGTGCCATCTTAAGCAGAAAACCTTCCTAATCATATGATACACCTATATGGAAGTAATATGTATTTGTTATGCTCTTTAAAAGACATGTGCTTCTAAAATTGCTTGTTAGACTTGATCCTATAGCAAAATATCATAGCCAAGTTGCTTACTGTCATTGTAGGCTAATCTTGTCTAAGCCAAATCATAGCGACCCACTATCTTTAACCTAAGTTTACAGGGAGTAACAACAATATTTAACTTGTATAGACACAGTAGTTGGAACTATAATTTCTTGGTTAGGTGACAGTCTTTTTCAGGATAAACATAATGAATAGAAAACATGAAAAATAAGATAAGTATACAAATAGAAAGATATTGAGAAAATAAAAATACCACAAATAGATTGTTGATTATCTCCTAATCATCTCTAAACTCTATCAAGCAGCACATCTAGGAAATTTATGTGCTCCCTTTACTTGGTTTCTCTGCTTTTCTATTCTTTATGATTGAATCTTGAGGATTTTCATGAATGCAATTGGCGATGACCCAACAACTACAAGTTATATATAGCTATAATTCTCAACTTTCCAACTTCATAACCCCTTAATGAGTTTATTACAATTAAAAGTGTGTCTGCCGTTTTATTCCTCCATGGTCACTACGTTAGGCATGTTGGAACAATGCTTCAAAATAAATCTAACTAATAAGGTAGTTACTTTTTGTAAGGTCTTAAATAGGTGAGGGAAGAAGAAGTAAAATATTGATTAAGAATGAATGAAGTAGTAAATTTTGATCATTTAAGTATAAACATTAAAGAATAAGAATTAATAGAGAAGTAGTAATTGAATAATAAGTAAATAGAAATGTAGGGAAAATCTTTCAAAAAAATAAGAAAAAAGATATATAGGATCCTTGCCCCCAAAGAGAGGTGACACATCACTTCTCTAATGCCTAGCTTTATATTATATATAGATTCTCTATAACATTGTTTCACTATATCAATGGAAAAATATCCCGACACACGCCACCTATAATGTAATAAACTTATGCATGGAATATAACAAAGAAAAAAATAAACTAAAATAAGACTATTACGCTGATTGAGGGGTGTATTTGCTCAATTAACAACTTAGGATACCAATGTTAACATCCAAACATGTTTTAAGACCAAAGTTGCTCATCCCACAAAATAAAAAAATTGTAATTTTGACCCTATCTTCTTTTCCAAGTCTCCAAAACACCCCCCAGAACAAACTTTCCTCACTTTCCATCCATCAACCTCAAAAATAAGCTTCAACCTAACAAAAATCACCATAGCAATGGCTATGGCGTTTTTTTACAATCAAACTTCGAAAACTCATTTCTAGCTTTCTTTGCTGAGTGTAGAAGAAGCTTTAGCTCTTTCCCATCAAGTTTCAATTCAAGAACTTTTGCACCGTCATTTCAAGGTTAACCCTCAATTATATGTGCATATATCTCTTCATTCTGGAAAAAAATTACTAATAAATTTGGTATTCCATGTAAAGTTAGATATCCAAAAATTATACTAAAAACACTATAAGTTGCAATTTTTCTTATGTCAATATGATGAAAAATTCATTAAAAAATTGTCGGTCAAAATATACATTATTTGAATCTCGAAAACGAGAAATGTCACATAAAATGAGTCGGGGAATACCGCTTATGCACTAACAAAGAAAAAAACTAAAATAAAATCAGAATAATGGAAATTACCTTATTTGTGGGTTTTATTTGCTCAATTAACAACTTAGGATACCAATATTAACATCCAAATATCTTTTAAGATCAAAGTTGCACATCCCATAAAATTGAAATTATAATTGTGACCCTATCTTCTTTTCCAAGTCTCCAAAACAACCCCAAAAAACAAAATTTCCTCATTTCCCATCCATCTACCCCAAAAATAAGCTTTAACCTGAAACAAAAATCAAAATAGCAATGGCTATGGCATCTCTTTTTCATCAAACTTCAAAAACCCATTTCTACTTTTCTTTCATAAATGTCACCAAAAGAAGCTTTAGTTCTTTTTCAACAAATTTTAATTCAAGAACTTACACACTGCTATTTCAAGGTAAACCCTTCATTATATATGTATATATTACTTCATTCTTGAAAAAATGGATTATAAAGTTGGTATTTTTAATTCTTTTTAACATTTTTTTTCCTAATATATGTGTTATGTATATACTTCATGCTGGGAAAAAATGGATTATAAAGTTGGTATTTTTAATTCCTTTTAACAGTTTTTTTCTAATATATGTGTATATACTTCTGCAATTCTGCATATGTTAATTGGAATATGAGGTTTCTAGTTGGACTATATTAATATTTTTCGGACTTGGGCATTTTAAGTGGTGTATATTTGTTTTTAGGCTGTTATGTCACGGGTTCGAGGCGTAAAAGCAGTTTCTTTGATGAAGAAGGCTGCATAGGGCACTAAGGGGTCGTTTAGTTGCTGGTTAGGAAGTTAATTATTCATGTATTAAAACTAGCATAACTAGTAGTACTATGTTTGGTAGCATTTTAGTTGCTATATAAAATTCAGCACATCAAGTACGGCGTTTGGTTACTAGTTTACAATCCCGCATAACTAATACATGTATAATTATGAGGAAATCAATGTATTGTTTATGCAGAATAGAAGATGGAATAACTAATACATGAATAACTAAACCCTGCATAATTAAAACTTAAATAATTAATCTCTACATAACTAACACATGCATAACTCTAACCAACAACCAAACGACCCCTAAGGGTATGGCCTGGTTGAGAACCATGCGGTCTCCAGTTCAAATTCCAGTGAAGGCAAAAGTACTAGGTGATTTTATCTCATCTATTATAGTCTTGGTAGACAGAGTTACCTCGTGGAATTAGTCGAGGTACTTGCAAGTTGGCCTGGACACCATGGGTTAAAAAAAAGAAAGAAAAGGCTGCATAGCAGTTTGTGCCAATAAATGCAAGTGATTTTCCATGTTAAAAACCTAAAGACTAGACCTTTGTAGCCATAATGAATTCAGACTTGAGAAACACAAATTCCAAGTAGTGAGTGATTCAACTATGCCTGTTTGTTTTTCTTTCAAAAGAGAAGCCAATAATCCTGGTTCTAGTTAGGTGTTATTTGAGACTAATAGTGGAGGAATGCGATAAAACTGCACTAGATTTGTAGAAACCATATCCAGAATTTAATGCCAATCAACATTTGATACCATGCTTTTCTGACTTGCTTCCTATGGAGATGCTTGGAGGCTAAAGGTGTACCTGTGGTGTACATTAGAGCGATAAAGGACATGTATGATGGAGCTAAGACCGGGGGTAAGGACGGTAGGAGGAGATTCGGAGCAACTTCCATTCTGATGGGGTTGTATCGGGGATCGACTCTTGCCCGTTTCTATTCGCCTTGGTGATGGATGAATTGACGCGACAAATACAAGGTGAGGTGCCTTGGTGTATGTTGTTCGCAGATGACATAGTCACGATTGACGGGACTCGCAACGGAGTTAACGATAAGGCTGGAGGGGGGAGACAGACGTTGGGTCTAAAGGATTTAAATTGAGTAGGACCAAGACGAATACTTGGAGTGCGGGTTCGGTGGCGTACCGCGTGAGGGGGGATGAGGAAGTGAGGCTTGGTACCCGGGCCGTTCAAAAGAAAGGAAGGTTCGAAGTACCTTGGATCTATTATACGAAAGATGGGGATATCGACGACGATGTTTCGCATCGTATTGGTGCGAGGTGGATGAAATGAAGACTCGCTCCAGTCTTTGTGTGATAAGAAAGTGCCTCGAAACTTAAAGGCAAGTTCTACAAAGTGGTTAAGGCAGAGCTTTATTGTACGGAGCGGAGTGTTGGCCGGTCGAAATGCCACGTTCGGAAGATGAAAGTCGCGAGAAATGCGAATCTTTGCGGTGGATGTGTGTGACACGGCACAGAGAGATAGAATTAGGAATGAAGATATCGAGACAAGGTGGGAGTGGCATCGGTGGAGGACAAGATGCGGGAAGGGCGAGATGGTTTGGGCATGTGAAGAGGAGAGACAGAGATCTTTGCGGTGCGGAGGTGTGAGAGGTTGGCTATGGATGGTTTCGGGCGAGGTAAAGGAGGCGAAGAAGTATTGGGGAGAGGTGATTAGACGGGATATGACACGGTTTCGGCTCACCAGGGACATGACCTTAGATAGGAGGTTGTGGAGGACTCGGATTAGGATAGAAGTCTAGGTGGCTTACCACTTTCACCATAGTAAATGCGGTTTCGCTCATTTGTTTATTACCTTTGGTTTATGCGTCGATTGTTGCTTATATTTGTTGGGCGTTGGTACTTTGATTATTTTATTTATCTATAGTAGTTAATGCTCCTTTATTCCGTTCTACCATGACTTTCTCGCTTTTGGTATTCGTGTTATCATATTGTTTTCGATATGCTTGGCCCTATCTGACCTTTTGTCTTGTCTTGTTTTCCTCTTATCTTCCTCTCTTCTCCTCTCTTGAGCCGAAAGTCTTTCGGAAACAGCCGCCCTACCTTTCAAGGTGGGGGTTAGGTCTGCGTACACTCTACCCTCCCCAGACCCCACATGGTGGGATTATACTGGGCTTCTTGTTGTTGTTGTTGTTGCTTTTCTGACTTGCTCTAAAATCCTGTCAATTCTGCTTTTGCATATAACAGTTAACAGTAAATGCCAACTCAAATCGATTGAAAAAAAAAAAAAAGACATGAGTCCATGTTATTGACATTACACCGAACAATTCTAAGAAGTTTTATAGAGAACAAATTTTGGGATTATTTAAGTTCCTCTCATCTTTGTAGTGAGGTCAGTTACTACTCCTACTGAAGCTTTTGTTGGATTCAATGAGATGGTTAATGGGACCCAACGGAAGTATTACATGTTGGGAGGGAAAGGAGGCGTTGGGAAGACTAGCTGTGCTGCTTCTTTAGCAGTAAAATTTGCAAACCACGGTCACCCGACTCTTGTTGTTTCAACTGACCCTGCTCACTCTTTGAGTGATTCTTTTGATCAGGTACCTACTGCAAACTTCTCTTCTTAAATTCTGTCAAAAGAGAATAACAGAAAAGAGCCAAAATTGCCCCTGTGCTTTTTGCCAAGGGGCACTTTTTGCCCTCCATATGAATTATTAGATTTTCTTTTAAAGACTCCGTTAGCTGAAAGGGCAAAACTGTCACCTTTTGGTAACGGCAGGGGCAAAAAACATCCCAACTATTAATGGAGGGCAAAAGTGTCCCTCTGTGAAAGTACTGGGGCAATTTCAGCCCTTTTCCGGAGAAATAATTTATGTAATGTTTTGTGCTTTCTGTAGGATTTGAGTGGAGGAGCACTTGTTCCGGTTCAAGGAGTGGATTCTCCATTATATGCGCTAGAGGTATCTTGTTCTTAATATTTCGATGGTACTGAAGTGCAGTATCTACTTGTTTAGGACAAATAACGGATCATAATAAACTGATGTTCAAATAGATAAATCCTGAGAAAACAAGGGAAGAGTTCCGTGCAACGAGCCAACTAAATGGTGGTAGTGGTGTCAAAGATTTTATGGGCAGCATGGGTCTTGGAATGCTTGCTGATCAGGTGATTGAAGAAGCAAAATGTTTCATAGCTTTTTTTTTTTTTTCTTTTCTTTTCCAAATAAATCCCTCTCTTTGTATGGCTTTAACTGTGCATGCCTAGTCTTGGTATCTGACTCTGCTATTATTAACTTGTGATAGTTGGGAGAACTGAAACTTGGAGAGCTATTGGACACTCCTCCACCTGGTCTAGATGAGGCTATAGCAATTTCTAAGGCACGTATAATGATTGTTCAGTACTGTTTTTCAGTTAGATGGTTATCAGTACCCTACATAAACAACTGTCCTTATTGTTTGTCTTATTCCAATCTCTTTGACCATAGGATGGTTCTGCAGGTCATGCAATTTCTTGAATCAAAGGACTATAGCGCCTTTTCTCGTATAGTTTTTGATACAGCACCAACGGTGAGTTGAAAGAAACCAGTTACTGTAAAACTTGTTCTTTGAGCTTAATGTTTGCATTTACCTGTTGATTTTGAAGGGCCACACACTTAGACTTTTATCACTCCCAGATTTCTTGGATGCATCAATAGGCAAGATGATGAAGGTAACTACTGTCATACTACTGGAAGGACATTATGGATCATTTCTTCCATCAAATTGCTTCCAATTTAAGAATGAAAACCCTCAACCCATATGTTTCTTCTCCTTACCCGAAACTTATAGCCTGTTTGGCCAAGCTTCTCCAAGGCCAAAAGTGATTTTTTTTTTCTCTCTATCCAAAAAGTGTTTTTCTTTTGTAGTTGAGGTGTTTGGCCAAGCTTTTAGGTGAAGAAAACGTGTTTTTGAGTAGAAGCAGAAGCTATTTTTGAGAAGCTGAAAAAGTAGCTTCTCCCCAAAAAGTGAAAAGCACTTTTGACAAAATATACTTAGAAGCACTTTTTAAAAGCTAGGGCAAACACTAATTGCTGCTCAAAGGTGCTTTTCAAATTGATTGGCCAAACAGGCTATTATTAGAGTGGTTTTAGCATGTTTAAATCTGAGACTGTGTGGCCATGTATTTTTATTGCAAGTTCGTCTACCAAAGTCCTATTATCACTTACTTCGGCTTTATAAGTACTATTTCATGTGTCACAGCTTAAAAAGAAAATATCATCAGCTACTTCAGCTTTAAAATCCATGTTCAACAAAGAGGAGCCACAACGAGATGATGCTGTAAGCACTGAACTTGCACTATTAGCTTTCTTGCTGTGCTATTTCTTTGCGTTGAGCATTATGTCCTTTCACTGCAGACTGACAAGCTAGAGCAATTAAGGGAGAGGATGGCAAAAGTTCGGGATCTGTTCCGTGATTCAGCAACTACAGAGTTTATCGTTGTGACAATCCCCACTGTAATGCACAAATTCTGCCTTCGTACATGACCTGATCAATTCGATCAGGCACTCGCCATCTATTTTCATTGTTCAAATCTTTGACAACACGAAAAAACCCGAAGATGAACGGGGCTAAGCGATCTGCCGAAGCTGTGGGATGTAAAAATACATCGGTAGGGGAGACATACTGAAAACCATGCCTTTCGAACCGAACGCAATGCCCGTCTTCCAAATCAAAAAAAGGGCTCGTTGGGAAGAAAGATTATAATCTAACAACTCTGGAGCATTAGTTTACAACAGAACTCTCTTGTCACTTCGTTAGTTCCAATCATAAATAGCATATTTTTTTGCCACCTTGACTTTTCCTTTCCTGTAGTTCGTGCTCCTTATAGTTGAGCTGTTATAACGAAGTGAGAGAGGTTTGAGATCCAATATATTGTAATACCGGCAGACCAATTTTATTCATCATATAGAGGTCTCTACAAAGTATTTCCGTTAGGGTTGCAAGATTTTGATAAACGTAGGAAATGCATAATAGAAAAATAAAGAATAAGAAATAGCATGCCGACAATGACTCTGGAAAGATGTTGCAAATTTTGTACCTTCAGTGTTTGATAAAGTTACAGTTTTCTTCTTTTTGTTTCTTCTTTTTTCCCCCTTAATCTTCCATTTTTAAAAAGGAAAGAGGCCTCCATTATTCTTGTGCATTCATCATAATCCTCCCATATCACATGGTGGCAAGATGATATTATATAGCTTTCTATCTGACATAAGATGAAGGCTGCTTATCTTTCAGTGCTGATCTTTCACATCCTTTCGAGTGCTTTTCATAATATATATATGGGGAAATAATTAAGCAAGAATGCTGCCCTGTGATATTGTTTCATGCTTATTTTGATCATCTCAGAAGCCAGTGCTGTTCCTATTATATTTGCCTTTCAAGTACTATTATTTGTATTTCCTTTCTCACTTAAATACATTTGCCTCAAATATCTCCATGTGCTACTTATGCTCAACTGAGCAATATGCTTGCAAGTTCTTCTTGAGGACTTATTCAGTTACCTCTTTGTGACAAATACATTCTCTATAGGTGATGGCGATCAATGAGTCTTCACGGCTCTGTGCATCCTTGAAGAAGGAAACTATCCCAGTAAGAAAGCTTATTGTCAACCAACTCCTACCTCCATCTGCATCAGAATGCAAGTTCTGTATGATGAGAAGAAAGGTAAGAGTTGACTCGTCAAATTCTGCCTAGGGAAAGATATTCCAATTCATCCTGTTTCCAAATTATGTGAATGGTTGATTCTTGTCCAAATTATTCTCTCTTTTAAGTTGATCCTTTCACATTTATACTGCTAAACGAGTAGTTTTTTTTGTGAAATAGAAACCTAAGGTAGATGAAAGAATATTGTGCATGCTTGATTTAGCAAGAGAACATTGAGAGTTTGTACGCAATAAAAGACTTACTAGGATGGCAGATTAGAGATTCAAAAATGAGAATTTACTGGGTGTCGTTGATGAAAGAAGTGGCAATGATGCTATATATCGCTATATAGAGTGTAAAACGAGTGATATAAGAGAGAAAAATTGCTAGGATTTCTGTGTCCCCTTTCTAGCTATGGAAAGTTAATGCTATTTACTTGCTTAAGTGCAGATTCAAGATCTTAAACTTTTAAAATAATTAACCTTTTTATCTAAACAGTGGTAAAAACCGAATTGTCCTGTTAGTCTCCAAATTACCTGATCCTTGCTTGCATAGTTTTGCTGATGTCTCTGTTGTTTTACATATTTCAGGATCAGATGCGAGCTCTTGATATGATCAGTAAAGATCCAGAATTAGCAAGTTTAAAGATAATCCAAGCACCATTGGTTGATGTGGAAATAAGGGGCGTCGCTGGATTAAAATTCATGGGGGATATGGTTTGGAAATAAAATTGTTTCAACAATCATGTAGAATAGTGTTAGCAGTCCTTTATGATTTCTCTGTGCCAAATGGTTTAGCCTTCTAAAAAGGTAGACATTTAACATTATCTAACAAGTTGGTATTGTTGGAGCTGAGAGAAATTTACTTAGATTAGATCTAAACTAGTTGATTCTCTTTCGGTAGCCGACTTTTAAGTAACTTTCGCATTTCTTGCTGAGATCCAAAGTCTCCAAGTGCACCCTCTTGGCCACCCACGAACTTGGCTTTTTAGAGTGTCTTCTTGATTTGTCTAACTAAACTATTTTGAGTGTCTTTCTTGTGTTTATGCACACACATGTAAGACCTAACTTGTCTAACTCAAATATTATACTGCACGGCTTTTGTGATTGCAAGGAAAAAGAAGGGATGGCGCGAGATACTTAGAAGAGATAAGTAAGGTATTAAAAACGAATCAAGTATATAATTTCATCATGCAAACATTAAAAGAATACAAAGAGAAATCATTGTTATCCAATTTCTTTTAATTTGCATTTTGCCCCATGAGTAAAAAAAAAAGAAGAAAAAAGAGAGACTCTTTCTCTTCAATTTTACTCTCTATTTACGAACAGCCATATGTGTGCTCAAACACAATCTCTCATGAATGGAATAACTTTCTCTTTGATACAGAACACATTTTGCAATACCTGCACTATTTTTTCTCTTTGCTTATCCGAAAAACATGAGACAATTTGTGAACAGAAAAATGAGTCAATGATGACTGTTGGGACAGGGGGTTCGGGGCCAAGTTGGTAAAATATACTATCTGCTCAAAAGTGAATTTATGCTGTCAACAAGTTGGCACTATCACATTTGGCTGCATAACCATTCCATAATGTGATATTAATATCCTGATCTATATCAACTTTGAGGTATACTGTACACTCCAATTTCTGAAGTGACCCAGTCATATCCTTGCCAACTTCATGAAGACGAGACGGACATTCTCGGTTATTTCTCGAGGTTCAAGCTACATCATGAGGCTCAGGAACCCGGTAGCATATCAATCTCCAAGAGAAACTACTAGTAACACATGTTACACTTGGTTTTTCACCTAAATCAGAAAGAAGCATTTAACCTGTTTAATCTACTCTTGTTTCGAGTAAATTACATTTTTGGCAAGAATCATATCAAGGTTATGTACAGTAATCTTCACAAGGGACCCAACTTTGTGAGGCTTCCCAACATTTTTGGTCGTGGTTTTGAGTCTGTAAACTAGCATTCTTCCTTGTTTTTGATAGCATACCAAGTGACGAAGCAAGACAGCAACAAACACGACTTATTTTTTCTGGAAAGTTATCAATAACAGAAATGCTACGCAGCGACTGATGACACCAAGAAGGATGAGTTTTATTAAGCAAGGGTACCAATGATCCAGGGCAAAGCCCTTTTTACTTAGTGCACCACATCTTGTGATCAGCCACACCCCAGAGTACCTAAAGGCAGGAAAATTGAAAATAAATAGAGAAAGAAAAAAAGAATTAAAATTTACCCTGGAATGGATGGATCAACATATGACTTCTTAAATCCCAAAATATTGGGAAAACAACACAAAATACCTATAAAAGGCAAAATATTTACCGGCCCTGTCCCCTCATAAGCTAATTACGTTTCTACCCACCCGAGTACCCCTCACCCAAACCCTTCCTCCATGATACCATCTTAATATATTTATATACCGTGATGGTATCATGGAGGACTGGGGGAGTGTTTCATTGAAGGACTGAAGCAGTCCTCTATGATACCATCTCAGTATATGGTATATATCGTGATGGTATCATGGAGAACTGAGGAGTCTCTCATTGAAGGACTGAAGTCCTCCATGATACTATCTCGGTATATTAATATGATATGATGGTATCATAGAGGTTTTTTTGAGGAAAGTGTTTTTTTGAATGAATAAACATGGTCCTCTATGATACTCTGTCAGTATATTATATATATCATATGGGTTTCATAGAGGGTTGATGAATGTTTTTGAAGAAATGAAAGAATTCCTCTTTCATACCATTATGGTACATAAGAGATACCATGTTGGCATCATAGTTTTGGGGGCATCCCTGTAAATAGTTTTGGGGTATGAAAGTAAGGGGGCAGGCCCCGGGTAATTATTTTGGATGCAGTGGCACTTGTGTTCTTTTCCCAAATATGAGGTGCATTTGATATTCAACAGCTGATGGCTAATGATTTTGGTAGTACTCTTAACTTTCAGCAAGTATCAGTTAGTAAGGTAATTGTAATGCAAGAAGAATTTAGATATAATAGAGAAGGATTCACCAGACCTTTTAGCATTCGCAATTATAAATGCTTCCAAAGCCCACTTTGTATAGATATAATTTCCTAATGTCCCTGTGAATGAGCCATTGTCCTCCTGCCTTGCTATGAGAGTCAAAACAACTGGTAGTAACACAGACCACTGAAAGACAGATTAGTTTGTCAGTAGAGGATAACGGTATGGAGTTGAAACGTATTCACATGATCAAAGCTTCGAGTACACACCAGTTGAGCTTGACCAGGTTCGAAATAGATGGCAAGTGCATAAGCTATCCCAGTAACACAATATACAACACAAAGCAAGACGAGATAATTATCCAAAATCGAAGATCTTGGATTGTTGAAGAAGTAGAACATTGATAGATAAACTGCTGGCTTTATAATTGTATTGATATGGTCAACTGTATCCTTAGCCATAAAGTACGCCAAACCGCTCATACCAGATGAACTCTCTCTCCAGTAGTGTAATTTATCTAAAGAAAATGATCTCAAAGCCGCAATCTTGGTGAGAAGAGCTGGAAAATAGTTAGGAAGATTAGAACTATAAGGTAAAGAGAGAGAGAGGAAAAAAGAAAAGTAATGAAGATATATGAGGACTGCCAGTTATAAATTTTTCAAATAGGTTTGGAAAACCATCAAAAGATAACAACAACAACCCAGTGTAGTCCCACGAAGTGGGGTCTAGGGAGATAGAGTGTACACAGACCTTACCCCTACCTTTAGAAGGTAGAGAGGTTGTTTCCAATAGACCCTCGGCTCAAAGAAAGACGCAAAAGGGAAAAAAGATAAGGTACCAAAATTCATATTGTCTGACATCTCCACAGTTTTCTATAAAATAGATGTTATTCTCCCAAGGTAACCATGCTAGATCCATAATTCATATTCTTGGTCTAAACTTGCAATTTGCAAGAGAATTTCTGGGCGGGGTGTGAAAATTGCTATAACATATCTTTACTTTAACTTCTCCATTTCTGTTGTACTATCTCCTTATCTGAGATGCTATGCTTCTTTAAAGGGCAACCCGGTGCACTAAGCTCCAGCTATGCGCGGGGTCCGGGGAAGGACCAGACCACAAGGGTCTATTGTACGCAGTCTTACCTTGCATTTCTGCAAGAGGTTGTTTCCACGGCTCGAACCCGTGACCTCCGGTCACATAGCAGCAACTTTACCGCATTACGCCAAGGCTCCCCTTCGATGCTTTGTTTCTTTGAGATTTATTATTTCTACTTGCTTTAATAAACGACTACTAACAGTAAGGAGGGCCAAACATAACAATTGCAATTAATATCTTTGTTTTTACTTGAAAATAGTTCTTCAGTTCATACCAGAAAGTTTTACATGATCACATCAACATTATGCTAATCTCAGATCTGTGCTACTCATTATCGGTACAAACATTTACAAATTTTTAGCATTAAGAAAGAAGCGGAATTACTAAGTGATAACATAGAGATGAACTGCATGAAATAAATCATGATCTTATTTTAGCATGTATTAGGAAAGAAGTTCAAAATCTGATTTTATATTGAGAAACTTTTTCTCGTAAATTTGCACATAAAAATAATCAACTGTTTTAAGTCATTAATACTCTTAATAAAGATTAAAAAAAAAAAAAAACTTCAGTATATACACTGTTCCGAGGTTTTGAACTTACGAACTGCAATGACGGTATAAAGGTACCCATTTGCTCCAAAGGTTTCATCACTCACTTCAGCAAGTGTTCCCAAACAGAGTCCAGCAAGTAATAGAATAAGAAAATCAACTGCTTGTATCCTGGCTTCTCGCAATCGCTGCTTGCCAACTCTGACAATATGAAGTATCATAAATGCCAACCATCAAAACAAACTCAAACTCAAAAACATTTGTAAATCAAATAAAACAACTAGTACACTTTTTTCCTCATGAACTGTCACATGGATACTTCCCACTAAATGTCCGTAGAAGCTTCTCAGTTGGTCATGCTACCTAGTTGCATTATTGTTCTCCTACTTGGTTCTAAATTTCTGATAAAAAATTTACTCCCATCTACAGTCTAACTATATAAAAGAAAAAGTACAGCAAAGAAACTCCAAACATTTGCATATAGGACTGCAAGCACAAAATAAACACACACACACACACATCTTGAACAATAATTAGAAGGTATACAACTGAAAAGGAGAGAGACATATATATACATATATACACATGAATCTTGAACAATAATTAGAAGGTATACAAGTGAAAAGGAGAGAAATTTATCATTACCTTCCAAGGAAATACTTATATTGAAGCAATACACCAGGCGTTTTCCGATGAGACAAGTCCGTCCATGCCAAAAAGTTGAATTTCATGCGGTCCTTCTTCTGTGCAACATTGGATTTGACATCTGACCACATGTCTCCTCCAGATTGATCGGAGGTAGCAGTTGCAGGACTTGCTCCTCCATCAGCTGAATTTTCTCCAACCGAAGATGTTCTTGATCCAGAAGAATCTAGCATGTCTGGTGGTACAGGGTAACCGTTATGAAGCATCCATCTGAGAGGAAGATCTTTATAGCTCACTCCTGTGGTCGGGAGTTTAACAATTCCTTCTAAAATATCAATGAAATGATCTGGAGGATTAACGCGATCAGGTACAGTTATTCCAATGCCTGCAAAGTATTCTTCAACTGTCTTTACTGGTCCATGATATACTGTAAGGCCACCCTTGGCTAGAAGTATCAAATCGTCAAACATCCTGAACAAAGTATAGCTGCAAAAGGAAGGGATTACTGAGATAGGGTGTCAATGGTAACATTCAGTTGGTTATTCTACAAAAGATAATTTTCCTTAATTTATTTAGTACATAGAACCAAAATGAAACTTTATCAAATCATCCCAGTTGTGGTTGTTTTCCCTCCATGTCTGTTCGGTTTCGCTTATCTTTGGTACAATCCTTTATTCTGGAAGATCCTGTCCTAAGGTTTGAATTTGATTTACAAGTGTCATCAACTTGATTGAGTATATTTTCACTTTAGTTTCCTCCAACTTAAGTTCTCTAGTTGACTCTTTGGGATAATGGTTTTCATATTTTTGTCTTTTCCGACTCTTGATGTTACATTTTCAATGTTGTCATATTTTTTTGGGAGTAGTTGAAGACATAACTTTCACAAAAATTGCTTCTCATACAGAAGCATGGAGACGTATAAGAGCCTTGGCTCTTTTCTTGTTTTCTACTACAAAAATCTGGATTTGAGCAACACTCAGATTCTTAGGCAACTCAAGTAAGCTTTTCCTATCTTGCTCACATGCTATAAATCTGCAGGTTGAATAAAGCTCTTATTTTCACTTCTCACACGGGGTAGGTCTCCCTGAGGAATTTGAAGGCATGACACTCATATGTTTTTTAATCTTTCAAAAGGATCTCTTGACTTAGAGGGTGCTTGGATTGGCTTTTTAAAAATAAATTAAATTTAAAAGTAAAAGCCCCTGAAAGTTGTATTCTAACTTTTGCTTATTTTTGTACTTTTTGGCCTAAAGCTAAGCTCTTAAAAACACTTTTTATCTTTGTCAAACACCACAAAAAGTATAAAAAGAGCTTAAAAGCCAAAAAGCACCTAATAAGCCAATCCAAACACCCTCTTTCTAAAAATAACTATAACACATAAGTATTTATATGTATTCTTCAACATGTACCTATCTAATAATTCATGCATTTGCAATGGTAAATATTTAAACATTTTAACCCAGAAGTTTTTTATCTTTCAATACAAATTTCAATCTTCAACAAATCTAGCTATAAAGTATATTATTCCCTCCGTTAAATTTTATCTAGTTTGACTAAGCACAAAATCTAAGAATGTAAAGAAGACTTTTGAATCTTGTGATCTTAAAGGTGTGTATAACATGCCCAAGCCCGAAAGTACCATTTGAATCTTGTGTTATTAAACAAGCCATGTCATTCCTTTAAGGGAGTGTGATTAAGGGTAAAATGAGAATATTAGGATTAAAAACTTCCAAAGCTTACTAAATAAGAAAGGTGGCATAAAAACTTTCAAAGCTTACTAAATAAGAAAGGTGCCATTCTTTTTGAAACACATTAAAAAGGAAAGTAAGACACCTATATTGGAAACAGAGGAAGTTATGTTACTACTAGCCTATCACAGACAAGAAACCCAAGAATTTTCTGAAGCTGAGAACCAGAGTCAAGTTTTTCTGAAACAAGATGCTGTGTGGACTAAGCAAGAAGAGGTGCTGATTTTGAGTCTCATTGTCAATTATAAACTAACTATTTCAATGAACTTGGTCCCAAGAGCCACTAATTGCAGCTTATATTAAGAACAATATGATATATCCTCCTTCACTAGCTACATGTTAGTCCAATCAGTTCAAACGTACATCAAGCATCTAATTTGACTTCCATCACTGTAGTTCAAAATTAAAGCAAAGACCACCATTAAACTGGAGGAAAAATTAAATAAATTTATATGGTTATAATTCCACATGTTTTATGATTGCAATACATTCAATGAGTGCGAGGATTAAAAAAAAAAAAAAAAGATACTGCAATAGATAAAAGTCAATATGACCACCAGGGAATGCAGATGTACGAAGATGAATAGAGTAAGACCAAAGACTAGAGGCTATCATTAGCAACATCACCTTGGTTGGTGCACCACCATGCATATATTCACTCCTTCAAGAGCTTCACGACGAGTTGCTCTAAGCAACAATTGAGATGAAGAGCTATCCAATCCAGAAGTGGGTTCATCTAAGATTAACAAAGAAGGTTCCATAACCATTTCCAGCCCAACATTGACTCTCTTCCTCTGACCCCCCGAGATGCCTCGCTTCTCCACTGTCCCGACAAGAGAATCTCTCACTGGTTGCAATCCCAAGGACTCTATGACTCTTTCAACAACTAAAACCTTTTCTGGTTTAGGCAAATCAGATGCCAATCTGGAAGAGTGATTCAACAGAGAAGAGTAGACTAGCGTCAGATGAATATAGTATCAAAAAACAGCAAGTTAACTAGTGAAGCAGTAGTAAAAAGTAAAATTAATTTCCCTTTGGATAATATAAGCTGGTCATATCTCTACATAGTTTGTGTTTGACAACAATAGATGGCATTTTCAGACTCTCACATGAATACTTTGAAAATCCATTGACAACTATCAGACAGTAGTTTCTGACAATAAGGGTAGGCATGTAGCACTCCACAATAAGAAGGAAAAGAAATGCATGACCTTTCCAAAGAACAAACTACTGGAACCTGTCACCACCAAAACGTATACTGATGGTTGAAATCATGAAACTTACGAAGAAAAAGAATACCATGCAAAAAGAGATGGTAAATGAATGAATAGATTCGGCCTAACAGAACTACAATAGCATACCTGCACCGAGCACTAAACCAAAGATTCTCCTCCACAGTTAAATTTCCGTGTACAATGTCATCTTGAGGTACAAAGCCAATAATTTTCTTGTATGACTGCATCGGTTCAGGCTTCCCATTTATGAGAATCACACCAGTCATGGTACACCCAGCAGCTTTCCCAGTCAATGCAGAAAGAAACGTTGTTTTTCCAGCACCAGATGGACCCATAACAGCAGAAATACGGCCAGGTGATAATTTCCCAGATACACACCTCAATAAATGTTTGTTTTTCCCCTTCAATGTAAGTGTCAAATCTTTGAAACACACCTCAATGGGTGGTCTAGTTCTAATCTCAATATCACTTGCCATTGAGATCACACCAGAAAATGTCAAATTCTTATTCTGCTCCTGCAGAGCTTTTTCTTTCTCAATTTGACCATATGCATATTTAAAGATTTGGCTCTTGGTTTGCAACTGTTTAGCTTTAGGCTTTTTTATATTTTTGTCCCCAATCTCAATATTGAAACCCTCATGACTATCAGGATCTTCATCAAGTTCTTGCACCATCTTTGTGAGGTTCGTTTGCTTTTTAGCTTTGGCCTGAGACATACCTAAGGGCAAGGGGGGTAAAGCAGCTTCTGAACGAGATCTAGCGTGACTAGGAACCTTATGCGGGTCCTGTTGACTTACATATTTTTTCCGGGAGAATGTCCTTGACAATTGAGATTGTAGACCAGTTGCATGCTTGCGAGCAATCTCTTTAGCAGATTTCCATTTCTCACGTGCCTGTACAGTCTCTCTTGCACTTTTTGCTGCACGTTCCCTGGACTTTGCTTGTTTTTTCTCTCTGCTGCTTAGCACTTGGCCAGAACAGTTGTATATAATAAGAAGTATAAGTGTGATTCCACCCTATTAGAAATGAAAAGGCCAGTTACATGTCACACTTGCGTAAAATATAATTCTTAGCCTAACTAGGTAATAAAATATGCATGTTTGAGGCTGAAGCATGACAAGTTTACAGAAGTCATATCTATTATATGCCTCTCTGAAACACAAAACAAGTGTATAAAGTCAGGATCAGGACAGATGGAAGTCTTTTCAGATTAGAGGAGCACTTGTAAATTCATTACTTAAGAGCATGTCAAAGCTCAGTTAACATACTTATAGAACTTTCGCAGTTTGAATCTCTAACGGACATCCATTGCAAACATATCACATGTTTTAGCAAATGCAGCATGAATCTGATTATTACAAGGAAACATAAATATAAGATTTTACGTCATTGTTGATAATTAGCAATGTCAAACTCAAACAGACTCCTCAGAGATCAAGTGGGAACTCCGAGAAATGAAGTTAATTAAATTAGAAAACTTCAAATGAAAAGAAAAGCAAGTTATCGGAGAAGCTTGTTGGTTAATTGTAAGTTGTGACTTGTTACAGATGAAAATCAGACGAGAAGGAAATGTGTTATATCTTGTGCGATCTGTCCTTCTTTTGGGTTCAGTTGTGTTATTACTATTATTAGGAAAAGAGGAGTAGAAGTTATGTCCAGATGAATCCCTCCCATTTCCTCCTCCTTTGATAAGGAAATAGCGGACATTAGCTGAAGCCAGATCTTTTCTTTTGCGGGTTCATTTCTGTTCTTTCGGGTATGCATTTCTCACTTTCCTTCTCCCACTTCAAGCCTAAAAATTTAAGACATGCATGAACATACTAGCTAACATCCCAACAGCATTATGACATTATCTCTAAAGTAGAACCTTAAATAGATAATCCACATTTGTACAGACTAGGAGTGAGGAGATAACTTACAAAAAACATAACACCATAAGCTGTGATATTTTGATTTTCGCTCTGTGATTCACAAATAGCTAATTTATAGCAGCCTGCATGTCCATAATAATAGATAAATACTTGATGATGATGGCAATGTTCAGACCAGAAAATATTTCCAGAAATAGAAATTGAGAAGTACATGCAATGAGTTGTTACTTAATATAACTTTTCATCTTGTAGTATTACAAGTAACACATACTCTGTAGCATGACAATTATAAGATGTCTCATCTCATCAAAAAGAACTCAAAGAAATCTTTCTTTTAGTAGAGAAAAACGTCAGGTTCATCCACAATCAAAATAAGAATGTTGGTAAGGTCGATGCAAAATATGCTCATATCTTGATACGTCCGGCTAATTTCTAATAATAATTATTGGATATCCATCTTACATATTTCAACAGTACTATTAGCCTAGGCAAAGAAGATAATTGAATATAACAGCAAGCCAGATTTGCATCCTAGTATTCTTTTTTGTATTTCACTTGGAACTGAGAAGCTGCTAAGATATGCCAAGGATTTTTTTTTAGCGTGCGTGTGTCTTTCTTTATGCCTTTGTATTTTCTTTTGAAGTGTGGTACAAGTGAGACAACAGAACCGAACAGGTGTCTTTACTAGTACTATGTAACTAAAAGGATCAAATAAGCCAAGATTGATCTTTTATTGAAATTCAAAAGTAAGAAATGAAGCAACACAGAAACAAATCAGACTGTCACATGAGATGAGGACTTACTTGATTGAGTTGTAGAACCAGTTCTACAGTAATGGCTGGAAAAAGCATAAACAAACAGTATGATAAGCGAATGGATTAGCATGATCTTCTAATATGAGAAAGGATGAACCAAATTAAGCAGAAGCAGCATTTTGCTGACTAAACAAGCAGGAGGGGATAAAAGCACGGTAAGATATATATATGTTCTCGGTTTTGGGATAAATGTAAATACCCTTTAGTGCAAGGAATCTTCAGGGCAGTAGTTGGACAGTAAAATCCCGCTGAACAAAACAGTTCAGGAGTACTCTGAACATCAGCCCAGACATCTGCTCCACCACAACTATGATTTGCCTGCCCCGGAGGAGGTTGATAATGGTACCTTCATATTTTAAGGAAGGAAATATTAGTTGAAGGATGCAAAAAGCATTTGGTCAAGTAAGAATAAGAAGAACTCCAAAAGATTTATGAAACTCACGGGTCACATGCACCAGAGTCGTCATTGAGATTTGAAAGAGGGCAATATGCACCTAACGGGCAGGCTTCAACCGGAAAAATAGGAGAATAAACAAACATAAAACAGATACAAATGAAAAGAATAACCATAAAATTATGCCAAAGGTGCAACTTATGATTGTTTGTTAGAGAAGCAAATTCATCACTTCAAAAATTTGTAAAGATCACCTCAAGATAAAATAAAATAAAAAGAAAACAATGTCTTGGTATTAAGCAATTCTGAAATGTTAGAAAAAACTATCTGTTGATAGTAAGTAACTCTGAGATGTTGTTTGGTCCAAATTGTTTGAGCACATCTACTTCAGATAGTGGTCATGGTTTCAATGACTATAAACTAATATTCTTGTAGATACTTACGTATCATGCAGGTGAGACCACGAGGACAGAAGAAACCTTCACAACAAGGTTGACAATCAAGAATTCTAGGTGGCATTTCCTTTGCATCTTTAAGGTGAACCGGATTTTCTCCAACACTACAAGCCCATCCTGGCTCGCATCCAGGAGCCCATGATGATAGATTACAATTCTTGTTAGGTTTCAGGTTACCTCTTCCACCGCCTTTCGTTAAAAGTTGAGAATAGAACTTTACCTCCGCTGCTGTACACAAGCGCTTTAGTACATCACCTATTCAACCACCGAAGACGTTGTGAATATGAAAGTAAAGACAATAGAAAAATTAGTAGATAGATTCACAGAGCTATCTTACCATGCCATTGGTATTAGAAGCAACCAAATCTTAAATGCAGTACTTGTGGAAATTAACTATTGATCACCGCAAAAGTGAACTTGCTATTCAAATGTTTACCAACCAAAGGAACTCATATTATTATCTTGTCAGAAAAAGTAAGGCTACACACTACATCTTTTCACTAGTTCCTGAATTTTCATGATGCACAATGTATAGAACATTATGAAGTAGACCAGCAGACTTTGAACTAGAAAAATACAATCTCAGAGAATCTTATCCAGCAAATTAGTACCTTTTGTCAGTTTAACACATTCTGTCAAAAAATCCGTGTTGTCGGTGAAATTAAAAGCCGCTTCCCACTCAGCATCCCTACAACACAATCAGAATTCATCAACTGAAAGTTAGCTTTCAAAGTTCTTTAGGTGAATTGTCAAAGCCAAACACTATAAGAACCAAAGCGAAATAAGACTTTGGAAAAACTTACGCAAATTGACTTAATGGCATAGGAATTGAAAAATATGTCCTTTTCTAAAGCAAGATAAGAGACTGTTTTCAAGACAATTCTTCAATTATGAAACAATTTAAGATTAAAGTACTACTAAGATAGTAAGAATACAACCACAAAGACTTACAGTCCAATAGTACGTGTAGAAATTATCACGGGTTCAATTCTTACTATCTGCCTTCCTTGATTCCCTATGCATCAAATCTTAGTCTAGTTAGGTTGACTATAAAAATCTTCACTATCCATGTCACTCTAGTTAAACCCGTCTTATAATGCAATATTCAATAATTTAGGTTTTCTAACACTAAAAGTTCTCTACATTTTCTAATAACATAAATGGCCAAGCTGGCCGTATTCAAGGCGTATACCAAAAGTCAAAGAATCTACAAAATATTATTCTCTACAAAATCCACCCAATCATCCATACAACAAAGAATTAGACCAAAAGAAAATAAGAGAGCGGAGACTACTCCTCAACTGAGAGAAACTCGACTCTACACCTTCAAATGCTCTCCTATTTCTCTCTCTCCGCACTACCCCACATTAAAGAAAGTGGAATCACATTCCAAGCCCTTTGTCTCCCACTCTTCCAACTAAACAGAAAATCTTTCACAGTTTTTGGCATTGCCCATGGAGTGTCAAACCACCTAAGCATATTCCACCATAACCTTATGGTTAGCCCACAATGTAAGAGAAGATGGTCCACATCCTCGCCCACCTCCTTACACATGTAACACCAACTGATGCATACAACCTTTTGCTTTCTAAGATACCACCCAAGGGTGTGGCCTAATGGACAATGAAGTGGGTAGAGAACCCTGAGGTCTCAGGTTCAATTCCCAATGGAGGCAAAAACAATTGGTGATTTCTTCCCATCAGCCTAAGCCTTGGTGGTTAGGATTACTCGGTACCTGTGCTGGTAGGAGGTAGCAGGTGCCCCGTGGAATTACTCGAGGTGCACGGGAGCGTAACCGGACACCACGGTTATAAAAAAGAACAATTATTACTAGATTAAAAGACTCCTAACTAACATTAGACCTAGAATAAGTCTACTAAAAGACATGTTCATTAAATAAATGCATGTTCCTTATTTGAGTTTGTTCTAGTCTTCTAGAGAGGTTTTTGCAGTGTTGGAAACTGACAGATTATGTAACCTGCTCAAAGATAGAGTGAATTGCTCTGTTATTCCCCAATGCCGTAAAAAACACACCTAAACTATCACTTTTTCGCATCACACTCCAACTATCAGTTGTTCCCTTTTCCTGCCTGAACTATCACCATCTACTCAACTAGATGTGTTTTAATACACATAAATGGTGGTACTTAGGTAGGAAATGGGAATAACTGATAGTTAAATTGCGAAACTCGTGAAAATGTGATAGATCAGGTGTATTTTTTACCGTTATCTCAACAACAACAAAAACGCGGATGCTGAAGAAAAATGGAGAAAATAAGCTTACGCATCTTCGATGCAGAACTTCAATTCCTCAGTAACGCCAGGATCAAACAAGGATGTGAAATTGCTAAAACTGCTATAAAGGACCTGTGTCAACATCTGTATCGACTCGGGTTTGCCGGTCTGCTGCGCCGCGATTTGATTCGTCAAAACAATAAAAACCAAAAAAATGGCGAAGATTTGAACCAAGGCATTGTTTTTCTGCCATTTTTGCATGCACATTGTTTTTGATTATGAAAAAAGGAGAGAAACACTAGGCTAAACCGAGGTGCCTAGTCAAACTAAGAAACTTAAATTGGTACGGAGGGACTAGTGTATAAGAGGTGTTTAAGGAAAACTGAGCTAAACCGTGCTACGGTGAAAACACGATTTTTAAGATCCAAAGTCGAGTAATCCTAATGTAGGCGGATTTGGTCAGAGAGATATAGAAATAGTACTTCAAGATTCATTACGTGTCCAAAGACTTTTGTTCTTCTTTGCATCTGTTATCGTTGAGACGATGAAAACCAAGAAAATGGACAAGACTTGAAGCAAGGCATTGTTTTTGTGCCATTTTTTTTGCATGCACATTATTTTCATCAAGAACCATAACAAGGGGTTGGATTTTGCAGGTGATTAAGGGAAGTTTTTGGTGGAAGAAGAAGAATGGTGATTTGGCGGAGGGAAGAAATGGCGGGGAGGGGAAGTAGGAGAAGAGGTGAAAGAGATTGCATGGATTTGTATTTGGACCGTTAGATTTACGCAACGGTATTCAAACTATGTTAAAACTTAGAATTAGTATGATTAAGACCATTATGGTAATTGTGAAAACTTAGAATTAGTAAGTTTAAAGACCATTATGGTAATTGTCAAAACTTAGAATTAGTATGATTAAAGACCATTATGGTAATATCAACAATTCTAAGGGTCATTCGCACAAATGTCCCTATTTCAGGTAGTCTTTAATTCTTGCCTCTCAAATTTGTGATCTTTAATTTTTGCTTTTTAGCACTTTCGGTGTGGCATAGTGTAGATTTTGCTTGCGGCAAAGTTTACATTTAGCTCGACATATGTATCATAAACATCCCACAAGTTATATTGGAAAAGGCAAAACTTTCAACATTAAACATAATCTGAAAAAAAAATACACAACCTATACTGCATTACTTAATTCCTACAGAATTTGTGCCGAACGAGATAAAAGTTTAGTTTACGAAGATAAAAATGTTACATAACTTATGATTAGCAAAATAGGTCTGGATACTTTCATTAAATGAGCAGCAGGGCAAAAATTAAAGACCGCAGTTATGAGGGAAAAAAATTATAGACCAATACGTTTGAAGGGAAATTCGTGCAAAAACTTCCATTTCTAACACTATTAAATGCTGGGAAAATAACACTCTGTCTGTGTGAAAAAAATATTTATCCGAAATGGCCTAATTTATACCCTCACTTTCAAATATCACTTCCATTTCATTTGATACCCTCACTTTCAAATATCACTTCCATTTCATTTGACTCTCATTTCCACTTCAATTCATTCAGCATTCATTTCAACATCATTTTCATTTCAATTTTAATTTCATTTACATTTGCGTTTGCATTTTAATTTCTACTTCCCTTTTCTCTCTCACTCTATTACAGAACTTTGTCTTCTCACTCTCCTCCATGTTATACCACTAGATCTCCACTGGATCTCCTTTATTGTACAATTTTATACAATGTAGATGTAGAAGTGTGTATGAACGCCTTTTATGATAAACACCTCTTGTATAAGTTTGTATAATATTGTGTATCAGTATAAAATTGTGTATAAACACCTCTTATACATTATTATACATCTTTATATAAGATTTATACATTGTCTACACAGATCTGTATAAAATTATATATTGTTGTATAATATTGTATCCCGTGAAAAAAGTGGCTATAGGATATAATTTAAAAATATGACTACGCGAATGAAATTTTGTATGTTGAATTGTACATTATTGAAATTTTCCCTTGGATGCTTCATTAATGATTATTTCTCTCGATTATTTGATGTAATTTGTCATGACTAATGAAAATTGATAAATATATCTCCACTATATTCCTTATGTGAGCATATGCTCACAATAAGCTCAACTCTATTCTTCTCAATTGTTAGAAGCATAGGTGATTTTAAAGTATCTAGACGGTCTTCGGTCTTTCTTTTACAAAAAGATACTAGTAAGTGAAATTCTAGCCAATTCTTATTAGTTTGGATAATGTTTCTTATAAGATTATGCTTGGTAGAATCAAACCCACAATTCATGATTTTATTGAACCTTATCAAGCTGGATTTATTTGCTTTTTTTGCACGGATTGCCCTTCGTTTGGGGTATTTTAAATTTTGCCAAATTGGATCTTTAAATTTTCATTTCATTCATTTGTAGAAATTTTACCTCTCTCTCGATTATTTGATGTAAAAAAATAATTTCGTCATGATCTCTTTAATGAAAAAGTTAAAGTTATTCCTAAGATAACTAAATATGCCCTTCATCTCCACTTTTAGTTAAACATATATTCAAAATTTAAACTTTGCCTTATAAGGCAAACGGAGTATCATAACTGTGGTTTGGACAAAAAAAAGTTCTGTAGTTTATAAAGATGCTTTAAGGATTAATTGGCTCAAATATGGACTTGAAGTGCTCTATTCTTCTTAGATTTAAAGAGTGTACATATTTGAAGGTATCAGTGATATTATGTAAATTGAAAAAGAAATTAAGTACATCACTGATTCAATATTTACATAGGTTTGTCTGTTTGTAACTTTCTAACAAAAAGATATTAGTAAGTGAAATTCTAATTCCAACAAGTTTATTCATACTTTTAATTACAAACTTTTATGGATAATGTTTATCAAAGTTATAAGATTATGGTTGGTAGAATCAAACCCACAATTCATGATTTTATTGAACCTTATCAAGCTGGATTTATTTCAGGGAGAATTACTTTTTACAATATTATAATTACCCAAAAAATTCTTAATATTTTGAGACATAAGAAGTAACAGACTGGAGGTATGATCATTAAAATTGATCTGCATAAGACATATAATATGATCTCTTAGAATTTTCTTCAAGTTTAATTACTTGAGTCATGTGTTATAGGAGCTAGTTCTCTACTAGTTTCAAGTTTCTACAAATAGTCCACTATCATCTTCTTAGTATAAGAAAATCGTTAAATTCTTTTGCTCTCCTCTCATGGTAAATAAGTTTATCCCTTTTTTTTTTTCTGTGTTATAATTTATTCAGTTATGCTAAACAGAGAGACAAAAATGTTTCCCTGAGTAAGAAATTACAAATAAATTAATTTGGTTCTTTTAACTGAACACTAATCAAGCTAAATAGGGTAACTGCATTTTCTCTATTTTTTTTTTTCAAAATTTTTACCACGGTAAGAAGCTTCTTTTACCACTCCTATGGCCAAAAAAAAAAAAAATAGAAAGGACAAGAAAAAAACGAAAAAAAAAAAAAAACTCCATAAAGAGGATGGTGCTCCTTGGTCACCAACTCACCATCAACTTACGTGTTTTTGTCGAGAAGTGTCCATGTTTGGGCAAGAATGACATGGTCCACTTAGCCAATTGTTAACGTTTACTACTAAATCCCAAACTTTACATGTTACGTGACACTTCGTTGGGACCCTTTTTTTAATAATTAAAATATCTGAGATTCGTTTACTCGATTAATTTAATTTGTGCCAGGTATGACTCGTTTAAGTGAAAGGCGCTTTGTATCAAAGTTTCTGTGATATCCGAGCTTAAAGTTAAAATATATGATTAAGGTTGAAAGAATTAGACTCTCATTTTCATTCTTTATTTCAATCGTTCCTTTGATAATAGTAGCTGATTGCAGCTTGCACATGTAATATCCCGTGGGAGGTTAACCTGCAATGGAGCAACCCTTTAAGCTTCGAATGAATCCAGCAAAGCTAGCGTGAATCAATAACCTGTGATTTTCAAATTACAACTTTTCTATCGAGTGTTTTTTTTTTTTTTTTTAAGCTCAAATTCAAGATCTATGATTAAGGGCGGAAGGACACATACCCCACGCTACTACGTGGTGGTACACTTAAATTGGTACGTAAATGGCACATGACGCCAAATATGATCACGTACAAAGGAATCTATTGGGCCAATAAGTTTTAGAATTTTGTTGCTATAAACTATTCAAAAAGGAATTTAGTGAATGTATGACAAATTCCATTTATATTCCGTGTATCACAGTGGTCAAATCAAATAATGACCATATTGATTAACTTTTTTTTTTTTTTTTGTAAAATTATGAATAACAAATTCTTATTAAACTAGTCGGAAGACTACGTTAATCAATTGAATAATCTGATTAATTAGTACATGTGATTTTGCTTGATATCCGGTTCAAGTCACCCTCAAACGAAGTTTATACGGTTATTACAATATTTAAAGTTTAAACAAAACAAATTAGGCAAAATCAATTTGATACTATAGCTGTTGCTGTGAAACTTCAGCATGCTCTTTTCACCATCCGACAACATCATTAATGAAACACGGTATCCGTACCTGTAAATAGAAAGTGAAAAACAGAAGAGAGAGAGAGAGAAGAAATTAATGTAGTGTCAAAAGAGGATTTAAGTATATAGTACTAGACTACTAGTACTCAATATTAATGTTTTTATAAATGTGGTAAGTTATACGAATTAATTAGTAGCTTTTTTTTAATTGTTATTATTCCCACCGTGAGGAACGTAGCTTGATTGACACAAACAAAACTTAGAAAAAAATTCTTTTGAATTATGATTGTAAAATATGTTAGGAGATTTCTGCAAATATAAAATATGCTATTAAGAGTAAACAAATGAAATTATTTTAAATATAAAAATATGTCATTTGTTGGACAAATTAATTAGCAAGTAAACAATATAATCTAGAGGTAAAAGTACTCCATATATATATATATATATAACAATAACATACTGGTGTAACACTCTTTTAATTCAAGTACTGTTACACCCCGCACTTTCAGTGTTACACCCCGTACTTTAGAAGCACTTGGTTAAATTTGAATGTAAGTATGTCGAGTTATGGCTAGGTAAAATAACTTTGGAGTGTGAGGAACAAAACATTATTAAGTATATGGTTTAAGTAAAGGATGAATTATGATTTTGTAAGTTGTAACCGAGAAGGACAGCCTTGGAACCAAAGGACATGACCATTATCAAGTATGATTAGTGATAAATATCATGTAATCAGAGTTTCGGAAGATTTTGGGACCAAGCAAATTAACGAAAATAAGTTTGTCGAAAATTTGGAACAAGTTGGCGAGAATTAAGGACGAATTTCGGTCAACTTTGAGGGTATATCTCCGTGTATATGGGGAGTTTTAAGGTGTTTCAAAAGCTTAAAATGAAGTTCGTCGAGTCTAGTTTCGAACGCAACAAATCGCCATCGATACGACGTCGAAATAGAGAATTATGGACGTTACAAGTTAAGCGGGCAGTAGTACAACAAAGCGCGCTACAATCTTGCTACGGTGATGCCGACTTTGGCACCCATATAAGGGGCAAAATCCCATATTTTCTTCACAAAAATTTCCCAAATACTCTAGAAAATTCAGCCACATATGAGAGCATATATATAACATAAAAGCGAGGATTTTCAGGGATTTCAAGTTACAGAGTATTAATCGAGGTCCGGACAACATGTAGTCACGATTATAGTTTTGTCTTGCATTGGAATTAGCTTGGATTCAAAGTAAATATTGAAGATATTGTTGCTCTAGAAAGAATAAGGTATGAATCTCTCCTTATTAATATTAATTTCAGTTTATTTACGGAGATAAAGTTATTACATAGTCGTATAATAAGTTGGATAGTTGAGAAACTTGAAAAACATCGTGTGAGATGTTTTATGGAGTCTATTGGTGTTGATAATGTTGTTGTAATGTTGGTATTGTTGTTATTGGTTATTGGATTGTGATTTCGGGCTAGACATATAAACAGGGGAGATGCTGCCCGAATTTCGGCAGATTCTAAATGGATTTAAATTAAGGGTTTAAGACGAACGTATGATGATGAGCCTAACAATATTATGAATGGTCGTATATGTAGATTATGAGGCTATGAATGATCTTAAGTGAATTGCAAGACAGGAAGTAAGTTGGAAGTCGAGAAATTATCTTCCAGGTATGTTAAGGCTAGTCCCTTTCTTCTAAAGGCATGATTCCGTTCTTATGAATCCAATAGGTGTTTTCCAAATGTCCCATGATCCCTTTATGTGAATCCATAAATGTTTTCCAAGAATATTCTTATTCTCAAAAGCTAGAGATTCATGATTCGTAGAGTTCTTATGATGCTAAAGATAAACATGTTTTATGATGACGATGATCCTATTTCTAGAAACTCCTATATTATAATTCCCTACATATGTTTCATAACCTCCTTACTTCCAAAAGTTAGAGTTCATGATTCAAAGGCATGACTTCTTTCTTCATAATCCATAAATGTTTTCCAAAATGTCCTTATTTTCCGAGTCAAAGATTTATGATTATATAAGCTTTTATGACAACAACAACGGACATGGTTTTACAATATGAATGACGATGCAAAATATGAGAATATTTTTATGAGGATTACGACGATGATGATGATGATTTCATATTTAAAAGTCCCAAGCTTATGATTTCAATGTGAATATGAGAATGTTGAGTTATTTTCGTGATTTTCTCGATTTTATTCATTGTTGTTGACCTCACCTTATAATAATTGTTCCTTCAAGGCGAGATATAGCGATGATGATTGCTCCATAATATAAATCGGAGGTTACCGACCTTACGTCACTCCGATAGAGTCGTAGCTTTTATTTGGCTCTCATGCATGCTTTAGTACTTTCTCACACCGCGCCGCGCTATAGTCGGCCGGCACGGTGGAGTAGATGTGCACACGACCGCGGGGCATGTTATGATATCGCCCCGGACACGGGAGGCCCAGATGCGGGCTAATGATGACAACACCGAGCCTTAATGGCCGGGCATGATACTATGTATATGTATAGAAATGGTTTTTTTTTAAAAGGCTAAACATGCATGACATTCGCCTTATGAGGCATCCAAATGTACAGGTTATCTCTCTTATTCCATGTTACCTTCCATATCTCTATTATGTTGTTATTCATGCCTTACATACTTAGTACATTATTCGTACTGACGTCCCTTCGACGCCGCGCTCACGCCCGGCGTAGGCAGAGATGGATGGATCGACTGTGTAGGTGTTCTATCAGCGGATTCTCACGAGCACTCCACTTACTTCGGAGCGGCAGTCTATTTGGTATTGTCCTTATGATCATTGTATTTTATGTAGAGGCTCGTAGACGTGTGTGTACAGTTAAATGTTTTATAGCTCCACCGGTTCATATTGTTGTATAATATTTTAGTGGCCTTGTCGGACTTATTTTGAGCTCTGATACTTTTTTTGTTAGCCTTGCCGCTTTATGATATATAGGTTATGTTGTGGTGACCTTGTCGGTCCGCATATGAACATATGTGTCGAATGATCGATATTTACTATGTTGGGCCTTTTCTCGCGCGTGCGTGTTCTTTGAGTTATGGTTTATAATGTTCAAAGTAACGGATAAGTCGTGGTTCACCCGCCAGTCGGAGTTCCGTCATACTCCTAATAGGGGTGTGACAAGTACTTTTTCACTTTAATTTATACGAAGCTGTTTGATTGAACATTAATTTTAAAATTTATGTCTAAGACAAGTAATAAATATTTTATGTGATTTTAAATCATCTTTTGGTTCCGCACTAAAAAAAAAAAAAAGGAAAAGAAAAATAAAAGGGGTAGGAAGCGGCGTTGTTGTATGGCATAAAATTCCAAGAGGGGACTGAAGGACAGTTAAAGTCAGAAAGAGTTGTACATTTACAGAGTTTTGATTCCATTTCTACTGTCCTCTTTCTATCACCTCGTGACATCCGTCCGTCCTTTCCCCCAATCATCAAAGCATTTTATACTATCATTTGTGGCTTCTCGAGTACGCTCTTCTTTTTTCTCACAGTAGAACGCCGAGCTGTTGCATTTTGGATCGGAAAGGAATTAATCAACTGTTAGTTCAATGCTTTTTCTGCTTCATTCCTAGTGCTCAACTCATTTTCTCTCTCTCTGTGTGTAATTTAGGTGATGAAATCTGTATGATAAATGAGTGCTTTTTGTGCTTCATTTCGAGTGCTGTTCAAGTGTTGTTGTGATTTTATGAATAGATGAAATTGAGTGTTTTTTCTGCTTCATTTCAAGTGCTGCTTAGTGTGTTTGTGGTGAAGTAACGATGTGTATGAGTGATTTTCTTTGTGTTTGTGTCAGTGTGTGTTGAGTTAGTTAATTTGTTGTAGAAGTGTGTAATTGAGTGATAAATCTGTTTGAAATGGATCGAGTTGATCAAATTTCGTTGTGATTGATTCGGATTGCGGCTTTGCTCTCTGTATGTGTTTGTACTGTTTGTGTTGCTTTGCTCAGATTCCTGTAGAAATGCGTAATCGCCAAATCTGAAAAGAGAAAATCCAGTGGTTGTTTGTAGGTGATATATGGACTGAGTTGATCATTGTTTGTTTTGATTGATTGAGATGGTGTTATGTGCTGTTTTTGCTTTAGTTTAATCTTTAATTTGCTTATTTTCAGTTCTCTCTTCTGCTTAATCTGAAAGATCCATTGGCATTTCATCCCAAAAATCCGTGTATTTTGCATTTGATCACTGAATAATTGATAAGCTATCCTGAAGTAATAGTAGTAACTATGAGTCAGTATCAAAGGGAAGAAATGATGGTACAGTGAACTGGAGCTTGCTCGGTCTAATTGTGTGTGTTGTGTGTTTAAATGACTAAAAATGGAATCAACTATTATTAATGTCCTCTGAATTCATAAGCTAGTATAGAGGTTTGGGTAGTTTATTTGAATTGCATGACTGCCTCATCTAAAAGTTTAAACCCTTAAAGAGGGACACTTTTTGTTTATCGAGTTTAGGTCTGCACTAGTTGTTAGGTTAAAACTATAAAAATGTAAGGATTTTTCCAAGGGGCCCTGAAATACCTTGCATTGCATTTACAAAAATTTCATATGCAATTTTGTCCTTTCTCCAAAAGTATTGTCTATATGTGCTGGTCTTCTGAGATGATTTTCAAATAGAGTCTCCCCTTCTGTGTTGTATGACCATCATCAAAGAATGTTGTTAAGAGGCCCACATGAATACAGCAGAAAAACTAGGTACACCTAATTCATGGTTCTCAGTCCCTTCAGAAAGTTAACGCGGATTCTCGTTTTGTACCTAACTAACTATGCTAAAATTCCATATGTTCTGCATTGGATCGCTTGATAATTGAAAAGCTATCCTGAAGTAAATAGTGTCAAAGGGAAAGATAAAGAAATGATGGTACAGTGAACTGGAGCTTGCTCTGTCTATTTTTGTGTGTGTGTGTCTGTATGTGTTTAAATGACTAAAATGGAATTAACTTATTAATATCCTCGGCATTAAATTTAATAAGCTAGTTTAGAGGTTTAGGAAGTTTATTTGAATTGCATGACCGCCTTATTTAAAATTTTAAGCTGTTATAGAGGGACACTTTTGGTTTATTGAATTTAGGTCTGCATAAGTTTGTTAGGTTAAAAGTATAAACATGGAAGGATTTTGCCGAGGTGCGCTGAAACACCTTGCATTGCATTTTTTTAATGCCAAATGCCATTTTCTCTTTTCTTCAAAGGTGTCGTCTATAGGTGGTCCTGTTCTCAGAATGATTTTCAAAGAGAGTCTGCCCTTGTGATTTGAATGACCATTACCAAAGAGTGTTGTTAAGGGACCCACATGAGTTCAGCAGAAAAAGTAGGTATACCTAATTCATGGTTCACAGCCCCTTCAGAAAGCTCGAACGCGGATTCTCATTTTGTACCTAACTAACTATGAAATCACACCTTATTGCTTTTATAATCTTCAGGCATTTGTAAGCAATTGTGTGAGTTCCCTTTTTAGCTTTAGTTGATCCTATTTTAGATCATTTGAAAAAGAAAACACAAGTATATTATCACTTATCATAAAAGAAAACACTGATGTATTAGTTCTTTGCACTGTTCTTGTGCTAAAGTTGGTTTGGAGGGAAATAGATGTTCTGCTTCTCTCGTAGTACAGCTAATTAGCTTCTTTTTTTTTTTCTCTCTTTTTATCATTCTTAACTGCCTGGCAGCAATAATCATCAGCATTCATTGTTGCACGCTTTTATCTGATAAAAAGTAAAATAGCTCAGATGATTACGCACGAGCAAGATCCAGATGTTGTCCGGTGGGGTCTCCAGTTGTTTGACAGTGATCCCTACTCTAACTGTGCATATAGTGGTGCCATGCCCCAAAACAGTGTAGATTACTATCAGGACCATTACTTCAAAGGTGATCATTTCAGTATGGAATCCAGCAATGAGGAAAATCACAATTTCAATGCACAGTGTCTCCAGGAAGAATTGGCTCAGCTTTCAGTCGCTGAACCGCCTTCAATTCTCCATCAAATGACAGAACATACACAAACACATTTTTATCCACAAGACTGGTTTAGTCAACCTATGGGAAACTACAATATTGGTATTGGAAGTGTTTGCTTTTTCCAACCTTATAATTATAGTTCTTGAATTAATTTATTCTGACTATTCATATTATAATTTCCAGGAGAAGAGAACTGCGATGAAGAAGAAACTAATGATGGAGCTTCCACTTCATGCTCTAGCCCAGGAGAAGAGTCATACACTGGGGAGGACTGGTTGTATTCGCTTGAATTGACCGATGAATACGATCTTGATGGTGAAGTAGGGAAAAGACTGAACCAGATGATTCCAATTCCCGTAAGCATTCTATGTTCATATGCATAATGAGTTAGCAACTAAGATTTTCAAATTGTTCTCCTTTCCATGATCACCACAATCATCTAAAAATCGGGATTTATGTGCCAGAAGTAGTTGGAGACATGTCTCGTTGTGACTAATCTTCATTCTCTTTAGACGCTTGAGAAATACTTGTTTATGTCTTTTAACCTAGTTGTGCCTATTGAAATCTTTGCCTTTATGCTCATGCAACTTTTATACTTGCTTTTGCAGCACATTCCTAGAATCAATGGAGAAATACCGTCAATTGATGAGGCAACCTTAGATCATCAAAGACTTCTTGACCGGTATTATACAATTTCTTTGATGGAAAATGTGAATGTCCAGTTCAAATATCTATAAACCTTGTGCTGGCTATAAGCCTTGCAATTGTTTTATTGTGCTGTAAATTTACCTCTCCACTTTTGATAAGATACTGATCAACAAATTATATTTTGGTCAAACATAAATATCATATTGTTTTTTTTTTAAGGATTGATCATTATTTTACTGCTTTTTGCATGTTTTCTATTGTTTGAAAAATTAAGTCTGTTTTATTTGACGGTAGGAATAATTCTTGCAATTGTTAAGTTTAAACAAATTAAATAATGTAAATACCTATCAAAAAGGAGAAAATAATAGGAAAAGAACAAACCGGAAAGAAATACTCCCTCTGTTCCGTTTCATCTGACTCTATTATTATTTGGGAATTCAGGCACCTTTTTTTTCACCTTAACTTTTTCATAATTCTTGAATGATATTTAAAATTATGTAAAGCAGTAATTTATAGTACTTATGCGGTTCCTAATTGTGTAAATTTTATTTTAAAAGGATTAAGAACTCGATTTTCCAATTGAGACCGAAAATTAGATGGTTTGACCCCTGTATTCCTTCATTCTTTTTTAGATAAAGGGGGAACTTTTAACTCACTATAAACCAATTTATAAGGCCCTTTTTCCGTTTTTGAGTGTTCCAAATTTTAGCACCTTTTTATTTCTATACAACTTTCACAAATTTCAAGAATCTAAATTTATTAAGCTCTTCATACTGTAATTTTGATGTGATATTTGCTCTCTTTTCAACCTCAACCTTAATATTTTCTTCCATCATTCAATAATATATTATATACATCAAATGAATATCTTAAACTTCGTGTCCAGTTTGATAATATCACATAAACTGAAATGGAGGGAGTACATATGAGGAATTTGTGAGGGTGTTCCCTATTTGTTTCTCTTTTTTGTCATTCTTTTGTTTAAGGTGCAGAAGTTTGTTTTTTCTACAGATTACAGGTTTATGAACTAGTCGAATTTAAAGTTCAAGGTGATGGGAATTGTCAGGTTAGCTCTCCTACATTATCATTCAATTCTTTTCAAATGAAAGTCACAATCTTCCCCGGCACAATTATTTACAAGAACTTCCAATACTACGTTCATCATTCAATTCTTTACTTTGATAAGTATTTCTGTATCATATAGTACTCGAATTTCAGCCCTCCGTTTCAAATGTCCTATTTTAATTCTATAGGTCATATCTGCATCTATCATGTCATTTCCTGGTATGTTCAGTCTAGCTATCAGTTCAGCATTTAGAAGCTAAGTTGGACATACTCGGGTTGCAATCCTCCATTTTAAACATCCTACTTGTTTCTACATGCCACGCCTGCATCTGTCATGTATCTTCGTTTTTCCTCTCATGTATCTATCATGTCGTGTCTTGGCAAATTCAGTCTAGCTATTAGTTCAGCATTTAGAAGCTAAATTTCTAACTTAACCTTCACCCTCTTATACGAGCTAAATTATATACATATTCTCTTTTCTTCTATTTATCCTAAATATTTACTCTCTAAAGTGCTTCTCCATAAATCCAGCTTCTGATGGCCTCCCTCGATAGTTTCATGGACAATATCATCTGCAAATAACAGGCGTGATTCTTTCTGTATTATTGGTTGACTCATACATAATTAGGGTAAACAATGCAAAGGAAGGCAAACCTGGTGTAAATCAACATTTATAGAAAATTCCTTTTCATTTCATCGTATTCTTGTACTTTGACTGCTTCCTCTTTCATATTCTTTATAATAACATCTATATGTTTAATATGAATTCCTCTCTTCTCAAGTACCCACACCCTCTAAAGGGCTTTTTCCATAATGTATTATATATGAATCTCAAATTGTATTAAAGAAATTCAGTTGGGATTGAAGTGGTATCATCTTAATCACGGTGTTGTTCCTACCTAACTGTTTCATTTACTTCTGATATAAGAGCCATTTTCACTTCTGATTGATGGAACATGTATTGTTCTAGTTTCGTGCTTTGTCAGATCAATTTTACCGCACCCCTGAGCATCACAAATTTGTCAGACAGCAAGTTGTGAATCAGGTCTGTAAAGCTTCACATCATAACATAAGCAAATCTCGCCTTATTGTTCTTGTTCCGCGATAATGATATCTTTTTCTTTCTTTTTTTGGATTATCAGCTCAAGTCATGCCCAGAGATATACGACGGATATGTTCCCATGGCCTATGATGATTACCTGAACAAGATGTCAAAGTATCTCTTCAACTGTGTTTCCGAATAAATATCATTGCATGGATTGCTTGTAAATGACTACTTTTATGTAAATGAAACCAGGGACGGCGAGTGGGGTGATCATGTAACTCTACAAGCAGCTTCTGATTCGGTAAGTTTCTGGCCTACGCTCTCTCCCACTCCATTGTTCCGTTCTTTCTATTTCTTTTTTCTCTTATTCTCTGGTGAGCGAGAATTTGGAGGGGGGAGGAGAGGCACAATAAGCATCTTTCTCTTTTAAAATTCTGACATATCATATCTGAGGCTAAGCACAAAGGGGTGAAGCTGTTCAAAAAACTTGCTCCCAAAAATTAAAATAGCTAAGAGGATATCTTTTGGTGTCAATCCCAAGAACCAAGAACTGCATATCCTCTTAACACCATTGGCACATTCTTGTTTAATCAACAAACTGAAAATGATCATCAAATATCAGTTGAAAGTTTAGAACAATTTCTTTAATTTTTGCATTTATGGAGATTTTGTGAACATAAGTTTAGGATGTTGCAAAGTGGTGATTGGAGTCTATTAGTGGTTTATTAGTGTTGCTCAAACTTAATATTGTAACACCATTTTCTTCAGTGAAATCAATTTATTGGGGATTGTTTATTTTTTCTGATGCAAAAGTCGGTATTTGATTGTAGTTTTCTAGAAGAGTCTAGAAATTTATAAAATCTGACTTTCTCAACTATTCACTGCAGTATGGTGTAAAAATATTCGTCATAACATCTTTCAGAGATACCTGCTACATTGAGATACTTCCCACCATTCAAAAGTCTGAACGAGGTACAGATGTATTCTCGTTCATAACATTTGTTTTTGTTCCTTATGCTTTACAAGATCTAGCTGCAGCTTTTAACGTATTACTTATCATCTAAGTAATCCTATGAAGTCACACTAGTACTCTAAATTTGTGTTGCTTTTCCTACCATACCTAGTCGATTAATCAGTCTAGAAAAGCTAGTGATTTATTTATCATTTATCTGCTTTTCAACAACAACAACAACAACATACCCAGTATAGTTCCACACGTTTATCTGCTTCTGTAATGCACATATATTCTTTAGACTAATCACACTATTGAATCCTATTTTCAAACTTCACTAATTTCTCTAGGTTGAGCAAGTATTTATATTTAATGCATAAATTGGAGGAAATATTGAATAGTTAGGTTGATGTTAACTCTGTTGTTAGCCTTGGCTTAAAGTTAGAGTTGTGTCAACGTTCTAAATATATGAGTTATGGTTCTACTGGCCTCCATGGTCTATGATTAAACCATGATCCCTAGACTTGTATCTACAATAACAAAATATTATGTTTTCGTTAGGCTTTTTTCTTCTTGTGATTTTAATTTCAAGCTTAGTTTTAAGAACAAATGAACATTTACACTGGAACTTGTTGATGAAGAACAGAAATATTTGTGTTCTCCTTTGGGTGGTGGGTGGAGTCATTTATTCCCGTTGTGCAATTTGAAAGGGAGATCATCCTTTTCTGTGAGTGAGCATTATCATCATTGCTTAGTCAATTAACCATGAAAAGGAGGTCATATGAGATTGGTCTTAATTGTTGTTTCGCTTCAATTTTAACAAAGTTGGGATAACTCTTGTATATGAACTCCGGTTGTTGCAGTTATCTTCTTGAGCTTTTGGGCCGAGGTTCACTACAACTCAATATATCCTGAACGAGGTGAGATCAAAATGTTCTAATTTTGAATTAGTTATCGTCTCTCAATTCCACCTCATTTTTCTGCTTTTATCTTTCTGTCATTTAAAGTTATATTGATTTCAATTTCCCAGTTGATAATTAATTTGCCAATTTTCACTACCATAAAAACTTTTGCACTGAAATTGTTGCCAAAATAGTCTAGCAGAGGACTGACCGTCCAAGTTCATAATGATCATTTGATATAGGAATCTTCAGATTACAATATAGGCAATGAAAAGGGAAAAAAGCTTCCGCTAATATGATGGAACTTAAACAAGTCAAAGTGGTTCTGTTGATTGACATGATACAAAGATTATCCCATTAGCTCTTCAACAGTGATTCAAGTTGATATTTTATATAGTACATTAGTTCAATGGGCATTTTCTGACTCTTTTCTTCACCCTAACTGATCCAAACAGAATCAAGAAATCATAGTTACAAAGTTATAATTCCTTTCTTTTCACATTCTTTTCCTTAAAAGTGATCCAAACTTGTTCTCTGCATATTTTCGTATTCTTTGATGAGTGAATGTTCTCTCAGGTCTTCGTGTAACAGTTGAATTTGTTTGTTTCTGCCTTCCAGATATCACAGCTGTTGAGATGAAAAAGAAGTACTTGGCCCTTGCAGATGAACAATTGGAATCTCAAGATGGTTACCAATGATAGATTGGTATTATTAGACACTTCACACATCTGTTCAACTTCTTCTCATTTTCAGTCTTAAATAATTATAAGCACTTCTCTAATTTGTTTATTCCCTTTCTAGCAGCTAATACACGATGTTTGCCGCAATGCATCTGCAAATTAGCAATAACCAGCTCAGGTGCAGCCATTTTTTTCTTGACATTCTTTCTCAAGAGTAATATTTGGTTTGGGGTTGAACTTGCACTATTCATCTTTGTTAATCCAGCAGCAAGTCTAACATTATTTTTCATATTTCTTACCTTCAGTATGTCTACCTTGAATGCATCTGCAATAAATACTCAGATGCAAATTATCTTTAATAGTCAGATGTACAGGTGAATAATCTGATTTCTGGAAGTATTATATTTTTCTGATTTAAGTTAACAGCGCTTATCATTACTCTCCCTTCCAATTTATATGATGTTAATTTGATTCATGTACTATCATGGTGATAGTAGATGAAAAAATCCAAGTAGTATTTGAGAAAAGTTAATTTGAGCCTTGAGTGGTTAATTTGAACTTGCAGGATAGAGACAATGTCGTTAAAGGTTCTAAGTGTTGAAGAAAACATGTTATCGCCTGATTAATGACCCCCTTATTACAAACATGTTATCGCCTGATTAATGACCCCCTTATTATAGTTCATTGGAAAATTTGACCCTTTTAGAAAACGTCCATGTGTTGGAGAGCTTCCGCCCTTAGTGAATAAGGGTATTACTTGGACCAATCTTTTAACGACAAAAGTTTCTTTGACCCCATTTATTAGTGAACCGTAACTTTGGACCATTTCTGAAAATCCAATAGCAAATTTGGACTTTTTCCTAATGAAACAATGAGAGTATAGACGTCTGCATCAACTTTTCAAAGAAAGGCTTGAAGTCCGTTTAATTTCCTCTGTTTGGTGCTTAAAAAAGTCTTTTGCTTAAATGTCATGCAACTCTTCGTGTAACACGACGCATATATATGGACAGAAATTTGAACCAACAAAATGCTATATGTGCTTATTTTCTATAATAAAAGGAAAAGGGTGGAAGTTTTTAATTTCACCATTTGGTGCAGCAGGGATCTTCCATTAAATCCTCATGCCTATACTCTTTCTGCAGCACGAGGTGGAGTAAGGAAAGAAATTTGTACTCCCACACGTCTCAAATTATCTTTCGCTTTTTGTTTTACTTTATTTGTATGTTATACTAAAAATAATTTTTCACTTTTACTTTGTCACTTTAGCATATCAAGAGAAAGATATTTTATTTTTCTTGTTTTACTCGAAAGAAATTTGTACTCCCACACGTCTCAAATTATCTATCGCTTTTTGTTTTACTTTATTTGTATATTATACTAAAAATAATTTTTCACTTTTACTTTGCCACTTTAGCATATGAAGAGAAAGATAAAAAAAAAATCTTGTTTTACTCTTAACATTAATTACTCATTTTCCAAGTCTATTGAGTCAACGTCAATTAATATGGGTATTTTGGTAAAAATATATATTTCATTTATTAATTCTTAAGAGGCGTGTAATGTCAAAAGTGGACAAGTAAAAGTGAAGAGATGGAGTAATTATGAGGGGCATTTGACCACTCTTATCCTTATTTATGTCTAAGTTATAAACTTTGCTCATTAAATGTTTACTCTATTTATGTGTCATTTCCAATGACAAAATTTTACCAAGGATAAAATGGGGAAGAAGTAATTAATTGTGCCTTGAACTTCTAAAACGATAAATAATTTTGAGATGTGGGAGTACAATTGTAACTATGAATACTAAATTTTTTTAGATGAAGGATAGAAATTCGTTTAATGTTGGTGCACAAAATGGGTCTCTCGGTGAAACTCCCATGCTTGATGCTTTATACTTTAGGGTCGTTCGGTAGAAGGATATAAGAGATTATATAATCTTGGGATAAAATTTATGATTATTTTCTTTCTTTCTTGCTTTGTTGTGTTCGGATCAGATTCCGCGCATTTCATTTATTTTATCAAATACTTGTCGCCTTTCACCAATACAGGTACTTCTACCCACCAAATCTTATATTGATAAATGGAAATAACTTTTAGTATTGTTATTGTTGAAAGAATGTCTTACTTGATTGTAGTCTATAAAACTCGAACTACCTCACATATTGATATAAACCATGGCAAAGTTATTACTCCCTCCCTTCCAATTTATGTGACTAGGCAAGGAGTTTAAGAAAAAAAAAAATTTGAAACTTGTGGTCTAAAACAAGCCATAGATATTTGTGTGGTTGTAAATCATTCCATTAATGGTAAAAGGAGTAGTTTTAAGTTTAATAATTTTTAAATATGAAAATGCATCATTCTTTTTTGAACAAACTAAAAAGGAAAATGTATCACATAAATTAAACGGGGATAATATCAAGAAAACAGTAGAGTACTTGGGTTTAATGGCAATCTTCCAATAATGCTGCACTGGAAGAGCACAAAAGTCACATGCTGAATAGAAAAAGAGGAAAAAACACACACACACACACAAAAGCAGTCATTACTTAAAAGTAGTTAAAAGGGAATAATCAAAGGGCAGTGAGGGGCACCATAATAGCAAAATTGACCCATAACTTTAGGGTCTACCATAGTGGATACTTTAAACATGTGCGCACTACTAATGGTTCTTATGATATCTATATAAAATAAAACACTAGAAAATCCAAATGGAAATGGTGTTCAAGTTAATTTGTGTACATAGAACTAATTTAGTGGATATGGAGTATTTGTTATCTTTATCATCATTAGTAGTGGACTCAGAATTTTTATTTAATCTGTGGCAAATTCAGAATCTACGCCGCATTACAGTAAATACACAAAGAGATCAAAATAATACAATTTTTTCCTATTTCATATGCATATAGTGGAAGCTTTCCTAAATAAAAAAAATACTATGTTGTACGTACTGTATATAGGAAAAAGGTACATATGCTGTTGACTGGTTTTGAACTCATCAAACTCCTACAAAAAGAAAATCGAACCCACGTGGGCTTAGACCATTCACCTCGATTCAAGTGGAGTCAACATTTCATTTATAATTATATTGGTTTAAAAAAATAAAATATTATATAAGATATACTTATATACAATGTAATTCTTCCTTGACATAAATTTATATCAGTACCAACTCGATTACATTTGCAAGAAGAATAAATAATGAGATTATCTTATAGACTTATAAAATAATAAATAAACAAATATAAAGAGGTTATCTTATTGATTTTCTTCTGTATTCAAGATTCTTAAAGATTGGATTGCTAGCTTTGCACGTTGTTTTTATTATTTACTACTATTATTTTGGATTGTATATGTTAATTTATAGATCTTAGCATCTCATCTGAGAACCATACAGATAGATTTTCTTCCTGAGGAAAGATTCAGATCCTTATTTAGAGTGGTGGATTCAGAATTTTCATTCAGGGGGTTCGAAAAAAAAATAAAGCTAAATATAAAAAAGGGATAAGGCATCATTACCTCAAAATCAAACCGTTTTTGCTACACACCTTTTCAACATGTTTGGTCCTATCACCCCCCTAAACTATTTAAAACCGTAATATTTTACCCCTAAATCTTTGATGTATTGCGAAGGAGAGTGTGTTTCACTCTCTTTGAAACACAAAAAATCATAAAAAACAGGAAAAATACTTAATTTTTTTTTAAAAAATTGTATTTTCTTAAAATATGAATATAAATATATATTTATATATTTAAAAAAATAATTAATTTTTTCAAAATTTTATAAAAAATCAGTTTTTTTTTCAAATTTTGACAAGAAAAACACTTTTTCAGTTTTTTATTTGAAAAATAAAAGTGTCCTAAGAAAATGAAATCATGAAAATCAAGATCTTTTAAGACATTTTAAAAAAATAATCAAATTTCCATATTATTAACAAATCCATTTTTCCATATTTTAAAGAAAAAATCAGTTTTTTATATTCGCATTTTCAGCTTTTTTTTTTTTAAAAAATTTTAAAAATGAATTTTTTTGAAAGAAAAATCTTTTTTTAATTCGACTTTTCAGTTTTGTTTTTTTAAAAAACGGGTTTAAAAATAAATTTTTTAAAAGAAAAATCGGTTTTTTTATTCGCGTTTTCGTTTTTTTCTTTTTTTTAAACGGGTTTTAAAAATAAATTTTTTAAAGAAAAATCATTTTTAAAAAAGGTTTTAGTTTTTTTTTTTAAAAAAAGTTTTAAAAAATAAATTTTTTAAAAGAAAAATCAGTTTTTAATTCACTTTTTTTATTTTTAAAAACGGGTTTTAAAAATAAATTTTGTAAAAAAAATCGACCAAGTTTTTTATTTTTTTATTCTTAAAAATTGACACGTAACTAGGTGAATATTAAAAAATAAAAATAAATGCACATGTTGAGAGAACTGTATGTCACTCTCCCAAACATTCTCGAATTTAGGGGTAAAATATTATTTTAAATATTTAAGGGGTGATAGGACCAAACATTAGGTAAGGTGTGTCGTAGCAAAAACGCTACTAGGTGAGGGGGGTAATGATGCCTTATCCCTATAAAAAATAATGTTGTCAATGAAAATCGAACCCAGGATGCTAGAGACAATTTTGAACACCCTGAACCAATTGAGCTAACTTTTTACTTTTATTTAGGGTGTTTAAAGGTTAATATATGTGCATAAACACAAAAAATCTACCTTATATATACACTGTAAGTTTTTGCCGCCCTCGGCCCTCTTTAAATCCACCCCTGCTTATTTATATTTATATATATATATATATATATATATATATATATATATATATATAATATATATGAAAAGAGAAGAGATAGAAAATCAAAGAAAAAGAAACAAAAGTTCAATAAATCTTTGAACTAGGTCGCAGAGGCGGATCTCCCAATTTGAAATTTTACGAATTTTGAACTATTATCAAATTCATAACTCATTTAGCTATTAGATATGTAATCAAATATTTATATATATTCAATAAAATTTATTAATAAAAATTAGCAAAAGTTACTGAATTCGTTTGAACACATATCTTATTTGATTGAACTTTCAAAATTTGTTTATTTGAAAAAACATTTTTTTGTTAGAGATGTTTTTCGAAAAGGTATTTGAAAAGTAACAGTTTGTGTTTGACTAACAAATTTGAAAAATATTTTTGTCAATATTATAGCAATAATTTGTGCATGACCCAAAATATTTTGGAAAAAAGGTACTTATATCATTTTCTGAAAAAAGTTTGATCAATTAATCCAATTCCGATCCTCTTAAATAAGCTTTTCTTTTTTTCTTTTTCAGAAAAAGGTCCTTTTAACTTTTCTAAAAAATTTCCGACCAAGTTACTTACGTGATACTGTAGCTCGGCATCCCACTAGGTGCATAATGAAATTCAATATACGTACTTGAATTCACTATTGTTGAAGAACTGACAACTAAACATTCTAAATTTAAAATTGTATATCTAGATATCTTAACTGTCCCGTAAATGTTCTAGCTTTGCGAATGCACATCTCAAAAAAATAAATGTGTTTACAAAGCGAACTTAAAGTCAAGTTAACGTGTCTATATAGGTACTATGTTCAATTTATTTATCTTACTTTCCTTTGTAATTCGATTAAAAGAATGTCTCTTCCTTTACTTATTAATGTCTCTTCCTTTACTTTCTTAATATTCAAAAGTCTTACTTTTTTAAAATTTCATGTCAAGTTAAAACAAGACAAATAAATTGAAATTGAAAGTTAAAAAAAAAGAGGGGGGGGGGGGGGGGGCAAATAAATTGAAACGGAGGGAGTTATTTAGCCATGTGATCTTATCATATTTGATTTTATTTTTCCTAAAAGCAAAATTTTAATTTTTCATATTTAGGTAACCTCTTTCTTTGATGAAAAGGTTTTGGACTTCTATATATTGAAGAATTTTCTCTTACGACAAAATACAATATCATCTATAATATAGTCATTTAGAGAGTTTTGTTTAGGGTGACATTTACTCTCAATAGTTCTTATGCTTTCTTTTATTAGTTTTTTTTTAATATGTAGGTCAATTGATCAAATTATATTAAAATTTTACAAGTCTTTAGTCTGCTTTTTTTTTTTTTTTTATCGTCTGATTTATTATGTTTAAAATTTAAAATTATTAACTTTCACCCCCTATTTTTTCAACCCCGACATCAGATCTAACTTCCCACCTCAACTTTATCAGCATTGTTTGAATCAGGTCTAACTTTCCACCTCAACTAGTACAAATGTACAATTTCTTGAAACCTTTTCCATATGATCCACGTGAAATTTATATAAATACACACTAATAGGAAAAAAATCCACATCAATCCTTGACTAATCCCACTACTACATAAAATACAAAATTCCATCAAACACATATCATCATCACTTCCAGTAGCCCCACTCCTTAAATTCCACCTTCTTTCTTCTCATCAAAGATCAAACTTTTCCACAACAATGGTAGCAACAATAACACCATTATCTTCATCTTGTTCTCTTCACCGACAATTTCCATTCTTAAAAAAAATTAAATGACCGATTTGATTACTTTTACCATTAAGGTTAAAACGAATACTTCAAATCAAGAATCCAAAAATACAAATCCATTATATGTCGCACCATTATGCCACCTGGACCTTTTATTTCATCCAACATTATCATTTGAATATATATTCAACGCCAACATAGATCCAACTTTGACTTCAACTGGTATTTCTTCCGTTTCTAAATAAATGATGGTAAAGACTTTTTATTTTATTTTAAAATAAATAGTACTTTAAAATTTAAGAACTTATTCTTCCAACTTTGTTTGATTTTTTGTCTATCTATAAGAAGAGATCACATGAAAAAAAAACCTTTAGTGGTATGCTCAATTTTGGACACAAAGTCCACAAGTTATCAACAATCATTAAATCTCTTTCCTAGGAAAGAAATAACTTAAAAAGTGGTAAGATTTGCTTAAAGGTAAGTTAATAAAAACACTTTTAATTTTTTAAAAAGTGAAGAATTTTTTAAAGAGTATGCGTAAGCTAAAAACACCACTAATTATGAGCTCATTTGTATTGACTTATTTTAGGTACTTTTAAATCAAAATAATTTTTAAGCACTTTTATAATATTTAAATAAAACTTATTTTTAAACTAAAATGATAAAAATAATCAAAAAATCATAAAATAAAATTTTAACATATGACTTTTAACTTATAAATCAAAACCATAAACCCCATCGAAACAGGCTCTATGTAACTAAGGGGGTATAATTTATTGAAAGCTTTCTTTCTATATTACACACGTTATATTTATATATTTATACACAGAGTCCAAAAATCAAAATATACATCAACCTTTTACTATTCCCACCAATCATATCATCACTCCCAATAATACCCCACTCCTTAAATTCCACCACCTTCAATCAAGAATCAAACTTTTTCACAACAATGGCAGCAACAACATTAACTTCATCTTCTTCTCTTCTATACCAACAACTATTTCCATCAAAAAAATACTCAACATTTAATCCTATTACTCTTTCTTTATCACAAAACCCAATAACCCAACTCACCAAAAAACCAACCCGAAAAATACCCGGAGATTATGGGCTACCATTAATCGGCCCATTAAAAGACAGATTTGATTATTTTTACAATCAAGGTAAAAATGAATTCTTCAAATCAAGAATCCAAAAATACAAATCCACTATATTTCGTACCAATATGCCACCTGGACCTTTTATTTCACCTAACTCAAATGTTATTGTTTTACTTGACGGTAAAAGTTTTCCAACACTTTTTGATGTTTCTAAAGTTGAAAAAAGAGATCTTTTTACTGGTACTTTTATGCCGTCAACTGAACTTAACGGTGGTTACCGTGTACTTTCATATTTAGACCCATCTGAACCAAATCATGAAAAATTAAAAAAATTACTTTTTTTCTTACTTTCTTCACGTCGTGATTATGTAATACCTGAATTCCATGAGACTTATACAGAGCTATTTGATACACTGGACAAGGAAATCTCTGAAAAAGGTAAAGCTGATTTTTTTTATTTTTTAATATTTTTTACTCTCTTCTTTGCATAATAAGTGTTGCTTTTAGCTTATGCATGCCCCTGAGAAATTACTCATTTTTAAAAAATTATGCGTGTTTTGACTAACTTACTCCTAATAAATGTCTAAAAAAAGGCTACTTAATGATTCTTGATTACGTAAATAAGTGATTTCTTGAAATTCTAGAGCACTATTTATTTTAACACAAAATAAAAAACCTAAAATACTACTTATTATGGAACGGAGAAAGTACTGTGACATAATTTATGTGATAGTTTTTGCTTTTTGAGAGTCAAACAAGAAAAATGTTTGATCGTGATCTATTCTTGTATGCACTTTAAACATTTTGAATTGTTAATTACTGTGACTTAGTAAATTTTTGGCCATGAAAATCAAATATTTTTCACTTTATTTGGAATTTTTGAAGTTGGATTTGTGTTTTGTTATAGTTTTTTAAAAGAATATTTAATTATTTGAATGTACTTTCACTGTAAGCTAAGTTACTTGGACTCTCCTAAAATGTCATCAGTGCGTGTCGAATCTTTCAAAAGTAATGTATTTTCAGAGGATCCGACACGAGTACGGCAATACTTTCGAAGAGTCCGAATAACTTAGGCTGTAAGTGTTTTTCATGGCCAATCAGTGTTTTACAATAAAGTGAAAAATTCTTTTGGGAAAAAGTGGATAATTCTCATGGTCAAATGGGTCTTCATATTATTTTTTATGTAGTTTTTAAATATGTAAATTATTTTTTAAAAAAAAAACATAAACTTAAAAGATCGTATGTACAAATTCACAGTCGAAATAGAGAAGTTTGACTCATCAAATAAATTGGGATTTTTTTAAATTTTTTTTTAATAAGTAAAATTAAATTTATACACTATTGTACAGTTTTATACAAAGTTGGTACATTATGTATAATATTTTCCTCAGCTATAATGTTGTATAATACTGTATAAATTGAAAATGTGACTACTTGGCGTAATACTTTATATTTTTTGTTGGGTTGTATATTCTTGAAATTTAAGCTGATATTTTTTATTTTTTTTTATAGGTAAAGCTGATTTAAACTCAGCTAATGATGAAGCTGCATTTAATTTCTTAGCCAAATCATTATACGGAGTTAATCCAGTTGATACTAAACTCGGGTCGGATGCTCCAAAATTGATTGGAAAATGGGTTTTATTTAATCTTCATCCAGTAATTACTCTTGGTTTACCAAATGTACTAGATGATTTAATTCTTCATAATTTCAGATTACCACCAAGTTTAGTGAAAAAAGATTATCAAAGACTTTATGATTTTTTCTATGAAAATTCCAAAAATGTCCTTGATGAAGGTGAAAAACTTGGGATTTCAAGAGAAGAAAGTTGTCATAATCTTGTGTTTGCTACTTGTTTTAATTCATTTGGTGGGATGAAGATTTTCTTTCCTAATTTGCTGAAATGGATTGCGAAAGGCGGGTCGGAGCTTCATACCCGGTAAGTAATTGTGAAATTTGGAAAAAAGTAGTACTGATTTGATTCGTTTTCAAGTTGAAAATGATATTTGAAAAGGGAATATTACGCTTTATATTTATTGGGAGAAAATATTTACGCCACGTAGTCCAATATACATCTTTTATACACTATTAGACAACGTTGATACATTAGTTATAATGCTTTCCTACATTAGTTATAATGCTTTCCTTGATATAATATTTTATATTAGGCTACGTGGCGTAATAGTTTATGTTGAGCTGTATATTTTTTAAAATTTCCATGGCCAAACAGGCACTAAATTTGAATCGGAATGCCACTAGCAGTGTTGCTGTTGTTGTAATTTCACTAAGGGGTGGTGTTGTTGTTATAATTTCACTAAGGGGTTGTTTGGTACGCGGCATAAGGTGTATATCGAAGGATTAAGTCTGGGATTAAATTTATATTGTGTTTTGTTGACGGTATAAATTAACCCACGATTATAATTCCAAGACTACAATACCGGGATAATTTAGTCCGCGAACCAAACGACCCCTAGTTGTTTCGGATTTCTTTTAAAGTGGTGACTTCTTATTTCTATTTTTGTTTAGGTTAGGGAAAGAGATCCGAACCGCCGTGAAATTCAAGGGGGGCGGGAAGATCACGATGTCAGCGATGGAGAAAATGCCGTTAATGAAATCAGTAGTATACGAGGCATTACGAATTGATCCACCCGTAGCTTCACAATATGGAAGAGCCAAACACGACTTAACAATCGAATCACACGACGCCGTTTTTGAAGTGAAAAAAGGTGAAATGTTATTCGGGTACCAACCATTTGCCACAAAAGACCCGAAGATTTTTACCCGACCCGAAGAATTTGTACCCGATAGATTTATTGGTGAAGAAGGGGAAAAATTATTGGAACATGTATTATGGTCTAACGGACCTGAAACGGAGAATCCAACGGTGGAGAATAAACAGTGTGTTGGAAAGGATTTTGTTGTGTTAGTTTCAAGATTATTCGTAACGGAGTTTTTTCTCCGTTATGACACGTTGGATGTCGACGTTGGAACGTCCCCGTTGGGAGCTAAAATTACTGTAACTTCTCTAAAGAGAGTTTAAATTTCACTAATTGTTTCTAGTTTGTATTAAAGGGGTGAATTTTTATTTTTGTTTAGGTTGGTTTAAATGTAAATGTTTTTTCCCTTCCAAAATGAGTGTTCCTACTTTCTTTTTTCGAGTTAACTTGTCTTAATCGACCAAAATGGAGACAAGTTCTATCTTGCAAGAGATTTTTTTTTTTTTTTTTGGGTCATGTCCTCGAATTACATGCTTGTGACAAATACAATAGACAAAAGTCTTTTGGTTGGACAATATTTAAGTTAAAAGATATTGAAATAATATGTCATGACCAAACATCAACTTATTAGTCAATTCAAGTTAGCTTTGGAGATTTTTCGTTTTGTGCCTCATCCCATTGGGACGATAAATCGTTTTGATAGTGAGTAGCGGGAGAATTGAGCTCACAACTCTTTGACTACTCCAGTACCATACTCCGTTGTATAGTCTACTCTGCTAAAAGATTAATCGGTTAGAGAGAACACATTTGGAAACAGCCTCTCTACCCCCTAAAGATAGAGGACCCCCATTTTGATAGAGGTAAGGTCTGGTTACATTTTACCCTCCTCAGATCCCACTTGTGAGATTATATTGGTATGTTGTTGTTGTTTGTTGTAGAGAACGCACTGTATATATTTTGTTTTCAACAAAAGTTGTAGTATAGGTTGTTCAACCTGGGATTCCTCCACAAAATTGCTGCTCAATATGGGTTATAGCCCAATGGGCTCTAGGATATCACTATCCAATATGGACCAATATATATGAACATAAAAGCAATTATTTAACTTTTTTTTTACGCGGATTGTCCTTCATTTGGGGTGATCTTTAATTTTTTGGCCTTCAAATTGGTGGTCTTTAATTTTTGTTCTTCGCCTAATACCCTGAGGTTCTGGATCCGAACCCCAACTCATTAAAAAAAAAAAAAAAAAAGGAATTTTTGCGAGGCAAATGTTTGGATTCGCACTCAAAACTCTGTCTTGCTAATTTTTTTAAAAGTTTCTAACTGAGCAGGGTTTGAATCCGAAATTAAGAAATTTTTATCAAAGGACAAAATTAAAGACCACACCAATAGAGGGACAAAAATTAAGACCACCCCAGCGAAGCCAATCCTGCAAATTGCCCATTATTTAAACTTAGCCCAAAACAGATGTGGTCCAAGGGAGTAGTAAATTGTGTGGAATCCAAATTGCTTTTAACTATCCAAAGTTTCAAATTCATCGCCCAAAGAGCGCGAACCAATTCAATATGGGGCAAGTGCACACGATTGATAACTGTTATTTAAGCCGTAGTCTAAATATATAAATTTTAGTAAATTTAACTATCTTAGAATCAACTTTAGATTAATGAAATTGAAGTTGATAAGTTTTGCATTTGGTGTTACAAAATTTCAGATGTTGAAGAATGAAAACAAGTATTACCTCGGTGGTTAATGAGATAGGTTGTCTCCTTATATGAACTCGGATAATCCTCCCCTCATAAGCTAACTTTTAGGGTTGAGTTAGGTACATGATCCATTTCTTTACATCAAATGTATACAGAACTTTCTACTTTTACTTTAACCATAATATCAGATTCATGAGAGTAGCAATATCAAAATGAATAAAAACTAAATACTTCTCAATGGAAAGATATATAAGCTAATCTACACTATTACTTTAACTAAAGCAAGTTGACAAGTTTGTCTTTATATGCTTCTGGTTGAACTGACATCAATTTTTCATCCAAAATTCAATATCGCTTTTTTTCTTTTTTTGAATCATTAAAATACAGAGACTTGTTAACAAACTAGAGAAAAAGATGAAAAAGAAGGGGGGAGGGACAAGGAGGAGGAGGAATTTTTTTATCTGAAGTTTACCTATATTGGCTACAACAACAACAATATACTCAGTGTGGTTTACAAGTGGGGTCTGAAAAGAGTAAAGACGTATGCACACCTTATATGTACTTTTATGGGGTAGAGACGATATTTCCGGCGGACCTTCGGCTTGAAAGGAGAGACAGTGACGTGACAACAAATATCAAAGTAAAAAACATGGTACAAAGAGAAATACGGCAACAAAAATAGCACGATAAAAAACATATGAGGTAATAGGTGGTAATACACAATGCAGAAACGAAACTACACGACTACTACCTAATACTACTGCTACGGAGACCACTAGGCTACCTTCTAACCCTCTAACGTAATTCTCAACCTCCACACCTTTCTATCTAGGGCGATCTCCACACCTTTCTATCTAGGGCGACCTCCACACCTTTCTATCTAGGGTCATGTCCTCAGTAAGCTGAAGCTGTGCCATGTCTTGTCTAATCACCTCCCCAGCTCATTTTCGGCCTACCTCTACATCTACTAATTCCTATTATAGCCAACCTCTTACACCTTCTCGCTGATACATCCACACACTTCCTTTTCACATGCCCGAACCATCTTAGTCTCGCTTCTCTCATCTTCTCTGCCACAGGGGCCACTCCTACCTTATCCCGTGTAACATTGTTCCTAATCATATCCCTCCTAGTATGCTCCACACATCCATTCGAGCATCCTCATCTCGGCTACAATCATCTTCTGAACGTAAGTGTTCTTGACGGCCAATACTTTGCCCCATACAACAATATTGGTCTAACCACCACTCTTTTAGCAAGTGTACAAAGACCAATCACAGTAGCACAAATATATTTACCGATATTGGCTACAAGTTAAAAACAACAACATACTCAATGTAATTCCACAAGTGGGGGCTAGCTAGTTAGTTCGTATGCAAATCTCACTCGACCTAGTGAAGATAGGAATACTGTTTCCGATAGATCCTCGACTCGAAGAAAGAATTGGCTACGATTAAATAATACAATAATATACTAGTATAACTTCACAAGCGGGGTCTCGAAAAGACAGTTTGTACGCAAACCTTACCTCTGTTAGTACCTAGTGAAAATAGAGAGACAGTTTTCAATCAATCCTCGGCTCAAAGAAAGAATTGGCTACAAGTTAAAACAATAGGATGCAAATGGCAAATTGGCTAACAACTTGCAAACTTGTACCAAACAAGTCATCAACCCTTTGCTTTTCTCTCAACGGTTCTGGAAAGGCAAAGGATAGAATCTTCTGGAAACTCCTCAATAATAATACATCCAAAAAGAAATGCAAAATATTAAGCCCTAGTCCCCTCTCTTTGTATACTTCGCCTAAACTCTTCACACTATCTTCATTCCAAAACCCAATCCTCTTATCCACAAAAAAAAAGAACAGACTCTTTCCATAGCATCTCTATTTTAGCAATGGCTTCTGCTAATGCTATCTCTACTGCTTCTATTATTCCTTCTCCTTCTAAACAGGTATACCCTTCTTTTTTATACCATTTCTTGATATGGGTATTTTTTTAAATTGAGTTCTAGTGTACTATATATGTTGTTTGTGCCATTTCTCTTACAAATTACAATTCTTTGTACCATTTCTTGATATGGGTATTCTTTTATTTGAGTTCTTGTTTGCTATTATGTGTTGTTTGTGCCATTTCTTGATATGGGGTGTCTTGCTTTGAGCATTTATCTTACAAATTACAATTCTTGATATGGGTGTTTTTTTGTTTGAGTTCTAGTTTGCTATTATGTGTGTTGTTTGTGCTATTTCTTGATATGGGGTGTCTTGCTTTGAGCATTTATGTTATTAATTATAATTCTTTATACCATTTCTTGATATGGGTCATTGTGTTGAATTTCTCTTACAAATTACAATTCTTTTTACCATCTGTTTATATGTTTTTTTTTGTTTTTGTTTTCTAGTTTGCTATTTTGTGTGTTTTTGTGCTATTTCTTGATGTGGGGTGTCTTGCTTTGAGCTTTTATGCTACAAATTACAATTCTTTGTTACATTTCTTGATATGGGTCATCCTGCTTTTAGTATTTATCTTACAAATTACAGTTCTTTTTACCATTTCTTGATATGGGTCTTTCTTATTTGAGTTTTAGTTCACTATATGTGTTATTTGTGCCATTTCTTGATTTGGGGTGTCTTGCTTTGAGCATTTCTCTATCAAATTGTAATTCTTTATATGGGTCTTTTTTTGTTTGAGTTCTCGTTCGATATTATGTGTGGTTGTTTGTACAATTGTGCTACTTCTTTATATGGCTGATGCCGCTTTTTGTATTTCATTACAATTAAGGTGTGTTTGGTATGAAGGATAATGTTTTTCATAGAAAATGTTTGTTGGAAAACAAGTGATTTCTTACTTAATTTTTGGTGTTGGGTAAGTAAGCAAAAAGGTACTGTCCCAAACATGGAATGTCACTTATGGAGCTTGTTTTCCTTGAGAAAATATTTTCCAAAAAATTTTAACCAACCAAACATGGGATAATTGGAAAATATTTTCTGGAAAATGTTTCTGTCATACTAAACACACTCGTAGTGTGCTTTTTATGCCAATTCTTGATAAGGTTCATCTTATTTTGAGTCGCTTTTGCTACCATGTGTGTACTTTGTACCACTCTTGAAAAGGGTCATCTTGTTTAAAGTTGCTAATATAGGCGGTTTTTGCACCATTGCTCGATATTGGCCATTTTGATTTCAGTCTTTTATAGCTACTGTTTGCTGAATTTGGGATGCTTATTTGTTTATTTATTTGGCTGTTTGATGCAGGGGTCTTTGAAGAACAGGAGGGTCAACCAATTGCAGGGACAGAAATTCGGAAACAAAGGTGGAAAGAGCCGGTTTGTAGTAAAGGCCTGTGCTAAAGAAATTGCCTTTGACCAGAAGTCTAGGAGTGCCCTTCAGGCTGGTATTGACAAGCTTGCTGATGCCGTCGGTCTTACACTTGGTCCTAGGGGTATGTTTCTGCTGCCTCCTCATTGTCTTTTCAATATTTTGCAGCACATTCGGATGAAATTTTTGGGTTTTATTGCATATTTGAATCATTAAATGACCAATTATGAAATGAAGCAATTTGGTGGGTTGTAGCTTCCTTTGTATGTTTCGTTTATCTAATTCCCAGTTCTTAATTCTTAGAGCTAATGTAGATAAGATTGAGGCAGTTGCCAGCTGTGACAGAGTTAATGTAAAGGTGGTTGTTTTTTATATAAAGAACTTGTAGTGTATCCAGTCAATTATCAAGTGTACTTGAAGGGAGTGGAAGGAAAAAACATATTTTAATTAATATGAACATTTACTGATTAATTCTGGAGTATCTGTATGTGGAGTCTGTATGTGGAGTGTGATTGAATGCCCGATTAATGCTTAGCATTACTGTGATGTGTCTGAATTTCCTTGTCCCGAGTGGTACAATAGTTTCCTAGGTACAAGACATTAGCAAAACGTTTTGAATGCTATACTTCTATGCTTTTTTTCCGTTACTATGATTTCATGCTATGCCACGTTGATCTTCAATAACCAATCCACTTGTTTGAGTGAGGTTTTGAATGAATTGAATTCCTAAAAAGCTTTTACTTGCTTACAGGAAGGAATGTGGTGTTGGATGAATATGGCACCCCTAAGGTGGTTAACGATGGAGTGACAATTGCTAGAGCTATAGAGCTACCTGATGCTATGGAAAATGCTGGGGCCTCTCTCATCAGGGAGGTTAGTACTTCTCCGTCAATTTTCTTAGTTGAAGTCTAGTTATTTTGTCCGCTATATGATTCCTTTATGTACATGATGTGTTACATATTGTCGAACTTATCTTGTTTTCTTTTCTTGATTTCAAATGCATACATACTTAAGGTTGCAAGCAAAACCAATGATTCAGCTGGTGATGGAACCACAACTGCATCTGTTCTTGCTCGGGAAATCATTAAACTCGGTTTGTTGAGTGTTACATCTGGTGCAAATCCAGTGTCTTTGAAGAGGGGCATTGACAAAACTGTACTGGGTTTGATTGAAGAGCTAGAAAAGAAGGCTAGACCTGTTAAAGGTCGTGATGACATCAAAGGTAATATTTTGATGCTTATCTTTGAGAACTCTTATCCATGATTCATCTATGTGCCGTGCTGATTATTAGTCTTCTGAATTGTTTCTTCAACCAGCTATTGCTTCAATCTCTGCTGGAAACGATGAAAGTATTGGCACCATGATTGCTGATGCTATTGACAAAGTCGGTCCAGATGGGGTCTTATCCATCGAGTCATCCTCTTCCTTTGAGACGACTGTACATGTTGAAGAAGGAATGGAGGTTTGTATCTATATAGCGAATATCTTATACTCCCTCCGTTTTAATTTGTTTGCCTTACTTTTGTTTTTATTCTATTCCAAATGCTTCTTTCATTCCAACATCCCGCATGACATGTTTAAGACCACAAGATTAAAGGGTATTTTGGTACATTATAGATATCTTTAGTTTAAAACCACGAGATTCAAAAGTCTTCTTTACTTTCTTAAACTCCGTGCCAAGTCAAACTAAAGGGACCCGTTTGGCCATGATTTCAATTCATGATTTGTAATTCATTTCACTTTGCTTGTCTTAGTTTGATTCGGTAAGGAGTTTAGGAAGATAAAGATGACTTTTGATTTTTGTGGTCTTAAATCAAAGATGTGTGTAATGTACCAAAATGCCTTTTGAATGTTGTGGACTTAAATTATACCATCTTTGTTTGTCCACTTAGTTTTTTGCTTGGATCAAAAAAAGAGTCCACTTAGCAAATATATATTTTTTCAATTTGCCCCTATTAAGGCAAATCCCAATGCCTATTAATTTTACCTATTTTTGTCTAAGTTAGTATTTTCTTAAGGGGTGTGCAAATGGCTAAGTGGACTCTTCTTATGATCCGGAGAAAATATATAAAATGATTCTTTTAAGACAAGAAAGTAAGACAAACTAGGTGAGGGGAGGGAGTATTCTCTATGGTGTCTGTCTCTGCAGTTGGGCTCAATCTTTTGTTGGACTCTTCTTATGATCCGGAGGGAGTACTAAATATATAAAATGGCATTCTTTTTTAAATAGACTGGAAAAGAAAGTAAGACAAACTCTTTATGGTGTCTGTCTCTGCAGTTGGGCAACAATTTTTACTTTATTTATTGCAGATCGATAGAGGATATATTTCCCCACAATTTGTCACCAACCCTGAGAAGTTAATTGCTGAGTTTGAGAATGCTCGAGTCTTGGTTACGGATCAGAAGATCTCAGCTATCAAGGATATTATTCCCCTATTAGAAAAGACAACTCAATTACGTGCTCCTCTCCTCATTATTGCGGAGGATATCACCGGGGAAGCTCTGGCCACTCTTGTTGTGAACAAGTTGCGGGGTATCCTGAATGTTGCTGCCATCAAAGCTCCTGGATTTGGTGAAAGGAGAAAGGCTCTTCTGCAAGATATTGCCATTGTGACAGGTTCTCAAACTCGCTTAACTTCAGCTCTCTCGTCAAACAAATTTGATGATAATATCTTCATAAAAAAAAATAAAAAATTGATGATAATACATAATAACAGAACTTTTATAAGCTTATTTAAGGAGTTTGACAATGTCTAAAAGTTTGGCTAATGATCTTATGGCATTTGGACAGTTCCTTACAAAAGCTTCTTTAGCCAAAAGAAAAGTTGAAAGATAATTGGATTTTGGATTGTTTTAAAACAACTATAATTGGTTTAGCCGTACAATTAAAAAATTGTTATGATTTTCCTGAATATCGTCATCTTTAGAGAGAAAAAATGGATGCTTGAAATGCAATTATGGTTGATAGATGGCTTCGCTCGTTTCTAATTGGCGTCAATGTTTTGTCGTCATATAAAACTGGGAAATTGTAGACTTGCTTGGTAATAATATTGTAAAGTTGCTAATATCGTGCTTGAGCCTGGTCTAGAAATAGGAATTCATTTTTCTAAAAATGGGATGTTAGGGGAAACATTGTTATCCTGAGATACCGAGTCCAAAGTTTGTTTCCTTGGATCCTGGTGCTAGTTTAGCTGTTCTTTTTAAGCAGATACAATCATGGATACTGTGCACTGCACTTTCCTTTAGATAAATCATAAATTCTAGGATTATTTTCTGTCTCATCTATATAAGATAGAAACATTTCCTTACCATAAGCTGTTGTATTATTTCAGGAGCCGAGTACCAGGCAACTGATTTGGGCCTGCTCGTTGAGAATACCCCAGTTGAAGCACTTGGAATTGCCAGAAAGGTAACCATTACCAAGGACTCAACCACCATCATTGCTGATGCTGCATCAAAGGACGAGATACAGTCTAGGATTGCTCAGCTTAAAAAGGAGCTGTCCGAGACCGACTCGGTGTACGACTCTGAGAAACTTGCTGAGAGAATTGCCAAGCTCTCTGGAGGTGTTGCCGTCATAAAGGTTGGAGCTGCAACAGAGGCTGAGCTTGAGGACCGCAAGCTTCGTATTGAAGATGCAAAAAATGCAACCTTTGCTGCAATTGAAGAGGGAATTGTACCTGGTGGTGGCGCTGCTTTTGTTCATTTGTCAACTTGTGTCCCTGCCATTAAGGACAAGCTTGAGGATGCAGATGAAAAGTTGGGCGCTGACATCGTTCAGAAGGTAAAGAATGCCAAATATTTATAAGTACTTCGTCTTATTTCTTTTTATTTTTTATGACAGTGTTCGACTCAACATAGAGTTCAACACACAACAACAACATACCCAGTGACAATGTAGGGTCTGGGGAGGGTAGAGTGTTCGCAGACCTTACCCCTACCTTAGGTAGGGAGGCTGTTTCCGGAAGACCCTCGGCTCAAGAAAAAGCATAGAATGATTCAACATAGAGTTCGAGAGACGGAAAATATTTTTGACACATACCAAGAGTACCCTTACAACTCTTATAGTTTTAAAGATGCTATGACATTTTCATTGCTATTATGCCCCTCATTTGAGAGTAAATAGATAAGTGTCGGGCTTACGATAGTCTGACTTTTTAACGACTAAGCGACTACTAAACTCCCGTCCTTAAAGTTAAATGGGAAGCACAAAGAGTTTTGGAAATATAGAAAGATGTATTTTCTGGGAATACACTTGAACGCAAGAATGCCATGTGAAATGGGCTAGGGAAGGTTATTTTATTTTATTTTTAAAAAAAATAACCGTGGTATTCGGTCAGCTTGCGCGTATCTTGATGAATTCTGTGGGGTATTTGTTTCCACCCTCCAACATAGAAACCAGGTCCATCGAGGCGAGTAATCACATAGTGTTTTTGCTGTATTTGAACCTGAGACGGGTCTTCAAATTCTAGAGTTTGTGCTGAAAAATATGTACTAAACATGACAATATTAATCCTTTGTTAATTTTCAATTTTTGTTTTGCAGGCATTAGTAGCCCCTGCATCTTTGATAGCACAAAATGCTGGAATTGAAGGGGAAGTAGTTGTGGAGAAGGTTAAGGAAGCTGAATGGGAGATGGGATACAACGCGATGACAGACAAATATGAGAATCTCGTGGAAAATGGAGTCATTGATCCCGCCAAAGTGACAAGATGTGCATTGCAGAATTCAGCATCAGTTGCAGGAATGGTACTGACCACACAAGCCATAGTGGTTGACAAGCCAAAGCCTAAAACCGCCGCACCTGCTGCTCCACAAGGGCTTACAGTGTGATCACAATATAACGAACTTTGCTAGGAAATTTTGTTGGTGTTGAGATGAACATTGACGTGTACGGGGCTGGCTTGTTCGGGAGAAAGGTTAGCATAGAAGTAGATGAGTGCATTATTATTTTTAGCTGGCTTTTTCTGAAAGAGAACTTGTATTAAATGAATAATATTGCTGCTCTTTACATAAAGGCGAACGTCTATCCTCTGGAAAGGGATAAAAGCTTTAGTTATTGAAGTTCATTTTCTTAAAGCTTTTGAAGTTCATTTTCTTTACACAAGTTCATTTTCTTGACACTGGGTGTGATGTTCATTTTCTTTATGTACTTCATTATGTTTTGCTACTCTTTTGTCTCTCAATAAAACCTACGAATAGTCAAGAACCTCAGTCTAGATAATGTGCTAGGAACCTCATTTTAGGAGGATTGAGTCGAGCTGCTTCCTTGTTGGTAGTCCAACTTTCCAATCCAACAATAGAGGAAAATAGCATTGATGAGCGAGGGCCTAACTTCTGTAACACGTTGGTGAAAATTCAACTTTTGGTCCATGAAAGAAAGTTTGCTTCAGTCACTTGAATTTTCGATATTTTTTTTTGTTTCTCATCAAGTGAATGACATCTTCTTCTGGAAATTTTAGCTATTCTTAGCATGATATTGGGAAATCTTATTGCTATTACTCAAACAAGCATGAAACGTATGCTTTGTCCTTGGGCTGAGTCGGATATCGGATATGTAATTATTGGAATAATTGTTGGAGGCTCAAATGATGGATATTTTGTTTTTAGTTAAGTTGGTGCATGGATGATCTACTTTAAGCATACTTGTCCTTGGGCCGAGTCGGATATCGGATATGTAATTATTAGAATAATTGTTGGAGGCTCAAATGATGGATATTTTGTTTTTAGTTAAGTTGGTGCATAGATGATCTACTTTCTATCGTTGATGTGACCATTTCTAGAAGATACGTTGTTGCGATTAGAAGCTGCAGAAAGTGGGACTATGATGCTTGTCAAAGATTGCAAACGGAGAGTTAATTGTTTTGGAATCAAATTATGTGAGAAATCGTATTAAAACCAAGAAATACAGAATTTTTCAGTATGAGGAAGTCTTTGATATCCATGTAATCAGCATTTGCTCTAGAGGAATTAGATTTTGCTTCAAGATAAACGGATACTCTTACAAATTTTATGTTTGCGTGAATCCTTAAAAATAACATGTACTTGAGTGTCATTTTTCTTATGTTTGTTTGTATCTCATCAATGATCTCTTATATTTTACGAACATGGAAATTCAAATTAGAAGGATTGTAGTTCAACTTGATCAAACAGGCTATTAGTCTTGTATTCGGATATGAAGAATTTGATCAAGTCGGTATATTTTATCGATTGGATGTAGGAGGATTTATGGTCAGCTACTTCCTTTATATAATTGGTAGCAGGGGCGATTTTAGGTGCTACAATTGGGGCACTGGAACTCATGGTCTCTCCGTAAAATCAGGTATTTTATGTATATATTTTCTAAAATTAGTATAATGTTATCTGTTGGAACTCATACTATAAAAAGCTAAATGGTGCACTTGGTTGAAAGTTGCATTATTTACCTACGGTTTAGAGATTAAGTCCCATTTAATACATTTTTTCCTTCTTTTTTTTACTGGTGAACTTATGTTCCAAAAATTCTAAATTCGCCTTTAATTGGTAGTCCAACTTTCCACTCCAACGGTAGTGGAAAATACCATAGGTTGCTTTAAGTATTGATGACCGGGGGCCTAACGTTTGTAACACATTGTTGAAAATCCAATATTGGTCCATGAAAAATAGTCTTTCTTTTTGAGTTAAATCTGCGCAATAATGATCCACTTGTCATTGTTGATGTGACCTTTTCTAGAAGATACGTCGTCATGTTGTATGAATTCTTAAAAATAACGTGTACTTGAATTTCATTTTTCTTAATGTTGTTTGTATCTTAGTAGTGATTTCCTTTATTATATTATAGTCATTCTCAATAACAACATTTTACTATAAAGATCAAGTTTTCTTTAGAATCAATTTTTATGTATGTTATATTGTATGTTCTATATAACAATATTTCATGATAACGTTAAAAAAAATATTGAAACAAATAACGTCGTTATAGAAAGATTTGACTATATACAAAAATGGAAATTCAAAATGCAAGGTTGACCTATACAACCTCTAGTTGCAGATATTTTTCAATTCAACCATGTGGGATTGATATTGAAAATTTTGGGTTTGAAGTTTCAAACTCCAATCCTACAAGTTTGAAATTGGACATTGGAATTGCCAAACCTAATTTCGGACCTGAAGTTTGAAGTTTGAATGATTGTTACAGTGTCAGACTGTTAAGTGTGAAGTTAGGTTTGAGAGTTCCCAACTCCAAACCCGATACTAAAATTTGAAAACTTTCAGCTCAAATGTTTAAAACTGACAATTGTCAAACCTAACTTCACACACTGTCTGAAGTTGACACTTCCATTCTTCCTAAATCTATGTTGTTTCTTCGAAAATATCATATTTGAAGTTTTTGTGTAATTGGTCAATTTGTTAGAAAAAAAGAAAAACAAACATGAAAGTTTTAGTTCATGATAATAAATTGATTAAGGAACCGTCACATCTTCTCAACTTAGAATTGAACTATCAAATAGGACCAATGCTTGGAATGTTTCTGGAATCCAGAATCATCATCCACAAGAAGGGGAGTCAACAAATTTTTGTCTAAAGTTTGTCAATATTGACTATAAATTAAATACTTTGAATTCTTTTAGATATAACTTACTTAAGGAAAAATGACCTAATAATACCTATTTAAGACTCTATATTACAAAACATAAGGATATTTTTTCTTATTTACAAAATATACCAAAAAAATTACAAAGTATACTAGATTTGGACTTAATGAAGTCTTTTTTTAAGGAAGAGAATCTGATTTTAAATGTGGACTTAATAATTCTAGGATAATTACCATTCAACATCTTCATCTTTTTAAAAAAAATTCTCTCTCTCTCTCTCTCTCTCTCTCCCTCCCCCTCTATGATAGACACCATTTTCATACATAAAATTCATCTTCTCTCCTAGTATAAATTTTCAAACCAATATTACAAAGTATTTTTGATTACTATCTTGTGTATTAATTGTATATAAAAATTGATTTGGATCGTTTTGAGATATATATGATCATTTTGTGTTTTGAAAATCTGTATAAATTATATAAACTATAGCTTTAGAAAATGTTAAAAACTAATATCTGTATGAAATGTGTATGGAGGTCATTTTTTAGATATATGCGGCACAATGTGTATGAAATGCGAACAAATTTGATATCAATTAGTCTTAAAAATGTTGAAAACTGATATGTGTATGGAATGTTGATTTGTATCAATCGTAAAAACTTATTATACATATATACTTTCTCATAATCTATACATACATTGATCAGATTTTATACAATTTATATGTATTTTATCATAATCACAATATACATACAACTTTTATACATATTTCATACGTAGAAATTATAACGAATTTATATATTTATACAATTGCATAAAAAAATTAATATATATTTATTTTCTGGTGTATGAACGTTGTATGGAATCTGGTTTGTATCAATTACAAGTTGATTATACATATTTTTCTCAAAATTTATACATACTTTGATTAGATTTTATACAATTTATATGTAATATCAAAATACACATACAATTTTTATACATATTTCATATATAAAAATTATAAGAGTCTATACAGTTATACATATTGCATACAAAAATTATACTTATATGTTTTTTGGTGTATGAACTTTGTATATAAGAATTATCGATTATAATGGACTTTTTGAATAAAAGTTGGAGAAAATTAGGTAACAATATCTCTTAATTTTAAATGGGGAGAGAAAAGTGAATGAAATAAGGGAGCAAAAGTTGGAGAAAATCAGGAACTATATCTCTAAATTTTGAATGGAGAAAAGTGGATAAAATATGTAAATTGATTCCTTAACTTATTTAATGTGTTTTATTTGCTTCTTTTTAATTTACCTAATTCGTATAGATTTTGTAACAAGTCTGTTGATATGTTTTGTAAACTGAAAAATATCGTCATGTTCTGTAAATATACCCTCTTATCATGTACATATATATTTTTTGCCCTACATAACTTAAATGACACAAGTAAAATCTGCTATTTGGTGTGCAAATCCTACACTTGATCCATGATCTGCTAAAGCTTCTTATTTGAAATCCTTAATTTCTTTCCCTTGATTTATAGTGCGATGCACATAAGCTAACTAACCTCCTTATGATTGAACATATAAATAAAGAGCATGGGAACATTTACTTAAGTGATTTTTTTTTAGTCGTCACTATAAATTATTAAAAGCAAAGCTATTTTCATTTCAAAATATGAAACAAATTCAAACTTTAGATGTTGTGAGTTCTAATTGAAATGTATATCTAACTTTGTCTAATATTAATTTTCGGACATATTTGTAGAATTCGACCCAAAAACGTTATATTTTATTGAATGTGTGAACTCGTAACTAAATCCGCATTGGGATAGTCACACAATTTTTTTTTTTTTTTTTTTTTTTTTGGTGCTTTAACACTTTATAGACGGCACTAGAAGTAGAAAAGATTTTGGAATCGACCTTTAAATTGCTATAGACCAAATGTTCGTTTAATTTAGTAATAAGACAAAAGAAAGAACTCATCATCAATCACAATCTAATCTAGATTTTGTTTCTTTAATATATAATAATTTAATTAGAAGAAGTGACAGTATATGTGACTAATGAAAATCGGCATGTGGTCCCAAATGTTTTTATGTCTGGTTTTTCAGGGTATTTTTTTCGTTGGCTACATGTCAACTTCAAAATAAACCTAGAAAAAGAAATATAAAAAATCTTTAGTGGTAGTCCCATATTAAAGAAACATGGACCATTCATTAATTGATTTTCTAAAGCAAATATTCCCACTGCATTTATTTCCTGCAATTTAATTCCGTCAGTATCAATCCTGTCGTTATATATATATATATCACGACGCAAATTCAGATATTAGACGTGGCCGACCCTCAGTGTATTCTGGTGTATCACGCCCTTAAATTGGGGCAAGACGCAATTGACACCCAACTTGTATTAGCCCATCGAGTGAATCCTGCCGTTAGCTGTTTGAAAGTTCTTACTGAATTCCCATACATGTAGAAATATTAATGAAATCTGAAGTTCTTTAATCGTTTGAGAAGTTATATATCACGAGTCTCTAAGGACCGAAAGTTGAATATAAAATTATATTGTCTAAGGAGTATTCCTTGGGAACAATAAAAATGCCAAAAAGCATGACATAAACTAATAAGAATTGGTTACCGTTGGAAAAAGTCAATGAAGGTCACCAATTAGAAATCTTTGCTTTAATAATTTCCAGTCCCAAATGAATTAATCTGAGTTCTAGCTGCACTAAAAGAGTAAAACACCCTGATCAATATGAAACCAACTTGAATAATACACTAGTATCTACAATTGAACTTTAAATATTCAAAATACTTTGTAGTAATAAATACATTGTACAAATTTTTTGCCATTAGCATTTTAAAAAGAAAATGCATTGATTCGTTGCTTTATTCACCAATATGCAGGCAGCGGTATCTATCAACTACACATATAGATGTGACTTCAATAAAGGAATATTGGAAACAGGAAAAAAGAGGGTATATATTAAGTGCCATTACATTGACATAATTAAAATAAAATAAAGTAAAAGGTGCTTGTACTGATCAAATCACACTAGTAGAAAGAAAATGATATTTCCTTCAGCTAGGATTCAGTACCTTTTTCTGCTTATTATTATTGTAGTAAAAGAATCCCTTAAATTTTCTTAAAAAAAGGATAACTTTAAAACGCATCCCAAATTTTAAAATGAATTTTGTTTTCAAGAGTGTGAAGACATATATTCCATTTTTTTTTTCTAGCAGGATCTTCTTATTAAGCTAAGTTTCTTGCTCTTATTATTTCTTCACGTTCGAATTATCTCTCTCTAATTATTATTGTAATAAAAGAATCCTTTAAATTATTTAAAACAAAGAATTAAGAAAGGATAATAAGAAACACGTCCCAAATTTTAAAAAGAATTTGTTTTCAAGAGTGTGAAGGCGTATATTTTTTTTTCTTGCAAGATCTTTTAATTAAGCTAAGTTTCTTGCTCTTATTATTTCTTCACGTTTGAATTATCTATCTTTTCTTGTTTTCATTAATAATAATAAAATAATGATAATAATAATAATAATTATTATTATTATTATTGTTGTTGGCGGCGTCATCGTCGTCGTCGTCGTTGTTGTGGAGGGAGGTAGAAGAGTTTCATTATTCTAAACTTATGTTTTTCAAATGTATATGTCCACATTATGATTTGAGATTCTCTCCTTTTGATTTTGGCAATTTAATTAGCTAAACATATATAGTATTTGATTGGATTTTCTTACCTATTAAATTTTAGAATCTGTTACAAAAAAGAGGTCCAAAAGGAATCCAATTAGAAGTTGTAAGCGGGCAATTTGCGCCGTTATTCGGGGGTGATATTTTTTTTTTTTTTTACTTTTGCCCCTCAAATTGGTGGTCTTTAATTTTTGTCCTTCCCTAAAACCCTTTGGTTCAAGCTTCAAATCTTCGCTCCGTAAAAAATTAAAAAATAAAATAAAAAGGTAGAGTTTGGATTAGCAAGAAAAAATTTTGCAGGGCAAAACTCTCCTTCAGGCAAAGTTTGCAATCAAACTCTACCTAATCAGGCAGAGTTTGATTCAAAATCTGCCTAATCAGAAAGAGTTTGATTGCAAACTCTACTTAAGGTAGAGTTTTGTCTTCAGATATAAGGCAAAACTCTACCTTAAGGCAATTTTTTTTTTTCAGTTGGAATTTTGTATAACTCTGCCTTAAGGCTTAATTTTTGTTCGAATAGGCTTAATTTTGCTACGAAACTCTGACTTGCGATTTTTTTCCGGGATTCGAATCCCAAACCTCATGATATGTCGAAGGGCAAAAGTTAAAGACCAGCAATTTGAGGGATAAAAATTAAATCAGTGCCTTTGAAGGGAATCCGCATAAAAATGCTTGTAAGGTACATAATATACTGTCCACTTATGGTTTTAGAGTATATTTTATAAAATTTAATTTAAAAATGATGTGGCTGCTGCTCTGTAGAAATTGTCTATGACCATCGATAGATTATTAAGCCTTATTTATTGGTGGAGTTTTATGTGGGAAAAAAATATTTTAATCATTTTCCGCTAGCCTTTACAAATATTAAAATTTCAATGGTCTTTCCGTCCAAAATAAAAATAAAAAAATAAAAAAGAAGAAGGAGGTGAAGGAGGTTGTCATCATAATGCATAAATACTCCTTGTTCCATAATTTATCACATTCTCCTTTTGCACTCTCCTAAAAATCATAAATAAAAAGTACATTTTACTAATTCACTTTTATCTCTCTTTAATAAATATGCACTCGAACTTTGAAGAACATTTAATATTAAGAACAACATATGATAAAATTCTTAATTTCATCTCAATTTTATTAAATGACAAGTATTTTGATTGCTTCCCATTGTAAGATTTGAAAACCATTAAATTCATTTTGAATCATAGGAGTATCTTTCATAGTCAAAAATAGCTGCTTAGACAGGGTTTGATACTCTTTTTTTGAATCTGATTCTTTGAAATCCACAATTTTGACTTAAGCTGTCGTTTTTATTATTCTTAAATCGCTACATATTTTTCCAATTTTGGACTGAAAATGACATAAAATTAGCTTCTTGGCTTCTAAATTAGGTGAAAAGAACGATTGACAATCGATTTTGAACTGAATCAAGAGACAGTTGAACAACTCTCTCTTTTCCAGTTATCATTTTTACTTCCAACTTATAAAAGAACATATGCTTCTCTTTTTGACCTATTAGCTAGCGTGCAAGGATTTATTTTGAGAGATTTTATTTTTGGGGAAAAAACTTATTCAATCTAAAATAAAAATTCGGTGTATCTTTCCTTTTTGTTGTTCGGTTTTTCGGTTTAACCGAAAATTTATTATAATATTTTTTTAACCAATATATAATATAAGTTTACAAATCAGTGAATCACATGAGATATCCAACTATGCTGCTGGTGGCTGCTGGCAGTGGCTGGTACTGGCTGGCAGTGGCTGGTGCTGGCTGCTGGCAGTGGCAGTGGCTGGTGCTGGCTGCTGGCAGTGGCTGGTACTGGCTGGCAGTGGCTGGTGCTGGCTGCTGGCAGTGGCAGTGGCTGGTGCTGCTGGCTGCTGGCTGCTGGCAGTGGCAGTGGCTGGTGCTGCTGGCTGCCGGCTGCTGCTGTTTGGCTGCCGGCTGCTGCTGTTTGGCTTGCTGTACTTGTTTGGCTTGTTGTGTCCACATATATCATATATGTTCTCTCTGAGGAAGCAACAAACAATTTTGTGTCCACATATATGATGCAATCAACATGTAGCCGAAGTACAGCATACCAGATACGGGCTTTGTGATCTCAAGCTTTGTGAAGAAATAGTCGTGGACTTGATATGGTCCATGGATGTCTCTGTCAAAGGAACTTCTTCTCTGTGTCATTTTATATAAAAGTATTGATAATGTACTTATAATAATTGAGAATTATTAATTGACAGGCATTTGGATATGAATTAGTTACTTGAATAAGGTAGTATTTGCCAAATAGAATGCTGCATAAAGATCTCCACCACCAAAGGTAGTCGGCAAAGAGGACTTAACCAATGACAAAAAACCGAATTAAAAAATCGAAACCGAACCGAACCAAACTTCAAAACACCGTACAAACCGAAATCCAATTCGGTGCGGTGTTTGGTTTTCACTTTAAAAAAACCGAAACCGAAATACCGAACCGATATTTGAAAAAACCGAACCGAACAACCGAACGCCCACCCCTATTAGCTAGCGTGCAAGGATTTATTTTGAGAGATTTTATTTTTGGGGAAAAAACTTATTCAATCTAATATTCTCCGTACCAAAAAGATTATCTTACTTTCCTTATTAGTTTGTCCCAAAAAAATTGACACATTTTTTATATTTAGAAATTATTTAATTTTATGAGATGATTTAAAGTCACACAAATATCTAAGCTTTTTTTAACCACACATTTTTTTTTCCTTTAATTCTTAAACTCCGCATACTTAAATTAAGCATAATCTTTTTTGGGATGGAGGGAGTAATTATTATGTCAAATCACATCACTTTATGAAGATTAAGTAATAGATTGAGATGAAAATTTGCTATAATTAACCATGATTAAATGAGCTTTTGTGACGCGTAAGATTCTTAAATCAACTGAACTATATTGTGCTTACTTTTAAAAAGAGCTTTTTTCGGCGCGTAAGATTCTAAAACAACTATAATGAGATCGGACATTTTTATATATTACTCATTTCACGGAACTGTATTCTGCTTAATTTTTTATTTTTATTTTTTATTATTATTATTGTTTTTTTTGCTATGTAAGATTCTCAATCACAACTACAGTGAAATCCGTCAATACCAACCATCTCACGAAACCGTACTATGTTTAAATTAAGGATTTTTTAGTTTTCAAGACCCGATTATTATATCTTTCCTAAAAAAATACTACTATTTACGTTATTTTTCAGATAATCATCAAATTTCTAAATACTATTGTTTGAATAATTATCACACATTTGACTTCACTATGATGATTCTACTAATTGAACATAAAGAAAAAGTGAAAATTATCAAATATATATTGTGCCAAGGTAGTAATTAACAATTATTAGAATTTGTTTGGAAAATAGTCGAGGCTGTTTCTCCTAGAAGATAATAAATTACTCCATAAAATACATAAAAGGTTCATACAATAACTGTTGGAGTATATTTTATTATATATATATATATATATATATATATATATATATATCTCCCATATTTATAAGCTAGTGGCCATAAAAGCTAGAATATAGTCATAACTTCCATAAGGCCACTACTCCATGATGATTGATGTGGAATGTGGCTATTACTTACATTGTCACCATCTCATGTTCTACATAATTAATAGGCTTAATGCATATACAGCCCCCTAAACTTGTCTCTTTTTTCCGTTTTGGCACCTCAACTAAGTGTTGTTCCACTTGAACCCCTGAACTTAGCCTCAAGTGTGTCTATCAAACACAATCTGACTTACATGTGAGTTTCATTTTTTAGCCTTGCGCGTGAATGTCAATCGCGTCCTACGTGGAAAATAAAACTGAAAAATAAAATTTGAAAAATAAAAAACTGAAAAATAAGCTAAAAAATCAAAACCAAAACTTAGTATCTAATTAACATGGATATGGTGTTTTAATTGGTTGAATTTTTCACGTAGGATGCGATTGACATTCACGTGCAAGGCCAAAAAAAAAAAAAAAAAGAAACTCGCCATATATGTTATGTAAGTCGGATTGTGTTTGATAGACACACTTGAGGCCAAGTTCAGGAGGTTTAATAGGAACAACAGTTAGTTGAGGTGCCAAAATGAAAAAAAGGGACAAGTTTAGGGGGTCACATATGCATTAAGCCTAATTAATATTCCACCACTATCTAATTACTCTATGGATGAACTCATACAATTATATATAGACGTGCTTCTTCCATGAGTTAGTATGAAAAATATTGCATTGTGTATGAGAAGTGTAGAAAATATTGTGGAGTATAGAGAAGTTGTGAGTAATGAAAGAAAGAGTTAGATTCTAAGTTTCCAACTCATTCACTATAAAAGAGAGTAATTTTATGTTAAATGAAGGTGTTCTTATGGGTGGAGCTTTGTACACTTCAACTAGTCCGGAGTTGGTTGAATCACACGACGTTATCGATCTGTTGTATCGTGGAGAAGACAAGTCAAGAGTATTATTGCTGGACCGGCGAAGATTATATGGGCTTGAACCTCTTCAAAGAGAACCAAATATCCGCACCTTAACCGGAAGAATATTTATTTACTTTGTTTTTCATTTTTATTTTATTCTTCGACTGTAATTTATCAGTATGTTCACAACAATAACTACTTTTTTTTTTTTTAATTTTTGGGTAGCTAGAATTCCGAGTTCGAAATTTAGAAGATTTGACAGTACTTTAAATTGCGTGCCGGTGGTGGAGCCTGTTTTCTTAGATTCTTTATTTGTCGAGTAAATATAGAAAAAAGTTTTAATATACAAAAAATAGAAATAATTGTTAACCTTGTGTAAAGCAAAATTATATAATTTATACAAAAAGATTGTTTGATATTCTAGGTCTTAACTAACTCGGTTATAATGGAATAAATTGGTTTACGCTTTCGTTAAATTTCTCTTGGACTCTTTACTGTGATTAGCCCCTATGTGTTATCATGTTTCATGAATATGCAATATTTATTAATTTTTTATGGGATAAATAAAGTATTAAATTTTGAATTTTTTAATAAATATGTTTGTTTGTGTATAATTAATAAATTTAACCTAATTTCAAATCAAACAAAAGGTTTGTGATTGTACATTACGCATATCTCATCGTAATAAAATGAAGTTAGCAAAGTATACTTTTAATAATATGAGGGTGATCTATCAAAACAGCTTCTCTATCCCTCAAGGGTTAAAGTCTGCATACATCCTATTCTTTCCAAGTCTCGCTTGTGGGAATTAAGTTGGGTATGTTATTGTTGTTGTTGTTATAATAGAACCCTTGTACACTTTTCAGGAACTGCAAAGATATTAAATAATTTCTTTTCATTTGTTCAAGATTTGATAGTATATATATAGCTATCCGGTATTTATACTACAACAATAACAACATATCTAGTGGAATTTCACAAAGTGGTGTCCGATGAAGGTAAAATATACGCAGATCTTACCACTATCTTGGAGGTAGAAAGATTATTCTGATAGACTTATCTGATATTTATACTATGAAAAATAATAAGTACCAAAATAAAATTAATTAAAATAAGCGCAAGTTGATGTGGATATTATGATTGTCAATAAACAGTTTCGGTATAACTTTGTCCTTGATGAAAAGAACCAATTCATGATGCCTTGTGCTTTGTTGTCATTCATATTTTACGTTTTCCAAGGAGGGGTTATACCAAAAATTGAGTAACAATCTGTGTCTCAACTCTCTAATGAATACGACGTGATCCATTTATGATTCTATGTCTTGTTACTCCATTTCGTGCACGCGTTTTCGACACGACAAAAGTAGTTACATAGAATACGTTTCACTTTACTATATATAAAAATTTGGACATATATGCATAACAAAAAATTGCTTGTGTTTTGGAGCATTAGAATATAGTGTATTGTTTGTTTTGTTTTGCTTGAGCCATCGAAGTTGAGATTTCTCTAAAAGGTGAAAGGAAAAGAAAATATAGATTATTAGAGTTGAGATACTTTACTCTTTTATTTCTTCTATAAAAGTGATATATATTTGATCAACTTGTGCATACGTTAGTTATTTTAATGACTAATTACATTTTACGTGTACATGTAGTGTATAACTTTGCTCATCAAGATAGATATATTTTACTCTTTTGTTATTTTGTAGTACTTTTTTCCCTTTAATTTTGTGGTGATACTTGTTATCTTCGACGAAAAAACATACAGCAATCAAGAAGAGGCTTGGAATACCAAAAATTGTGATGTGATGAATAGGATATCACTTGTCAAGCCGTAATAATTTGTAATAGTTGTGGATATATACTTATTATAAAATTTACAAAATAAAAATACCCGAATTGTTATTTTTTGTTGTGAAACTTTTTTAAAATATTGTGTAGTATAAAAATCTCATTTCTTCGATGGGTCCTTTGGCAAATTGCGAATAAAAAAGACATGAATTAGTTGAGAAGTCGTTATATTAAAGCAACGTGAAGTGGAAAGCATTGAAGAATAATCAAAGTAACTAACTCTTTTTTGTCTTTGACGCCACTTTTTCCTTTCGTCGGTGTTTTTTTATCTTTCTTAAGCATGTTAATTAGCGCGTAGCGTTAATAATTAATTAATCATTATACTAAATTCCTCTCTTTTCTTTTTCTTAATCGACAGTGTTCGAAACAATTTTTGCGCATTTAAATTATTAAATTCGCATGGTGCCTTCTTGCTTATGTTAATAGAACTTATTGTGTGATCGAGTCCACCAAAATTAGACATATGAAAAGAAATTACTCAACTTTTATTGTCGAGATTCTTTCCTTTATGCTTCTTTTTCTTGATAATGCATTTACAATGCGTTTGGTATGGGAAAATATTTCCGTAAAAAATATTGGCTTGACAAATAAGTGATTTATTGTTATTTTCTCATGTTTAGTAAATATGTAACTTAATAAGCAAGCAAAAGATATTTAGGATCACAACACGTGATACGTAAATTTCAACTACTGAAGATGTCTATACAATCCTCTTTACATACATAGTCACACGTGTAATTTCTCTACTTATTACACTTAATAACTAGCGAATTCAATTAATTCTAAGAGAAACTAATTAATTAGTTAACGTACTAACTATCCAGCTAACCATCCAGAAAGTGAAAAAACGGTGGGCAAGAGATAGAAAGAGAAAGAGAAAAAGAGAGATGCTTTATGGGAAAGGAAAAAAGTAAAAGGAAATTATAAACACGAAAGAGAAAAAAGAAAGACTAGTAGCTACTAAATTACTGCGCTTTTGTCATTTTTTTTATTATTGAATAATAATAATAATAATAGTACTTTTTATTTAAAATTTCTATTATCTGATTTAATTTGTGAATTATGTGATATTTTTTATTTATCGAGAGTTGATTTAATTAACTTTTAAAGTTAAATTATTTTAAGTTAACTTACGAAAGGTATAGTTGCATTTTTCACCTGAGGTTTGGTAACCATGTTGGAGCCGACTAAATTCGAATTGAAATGCAAGTTTTCTAACAAAAGAGACACCGTACTCAAGAAACTCGAAACCCTTAATTAAGAATGAAGAAAGAATAACTAATAGACATCCAATTAGTGATATTTTAAAAGAAAAATACAAGGGGAGAAAAAGACTACAAAATGAATAAAGAGGAAATTAAAATAAGATAATCCGTATTAAACCAAACAAAAATATGACGAGGAAATTGCTATGAACTACTACTATGAAATTTTATTTGTCCCATTGAACCCAAAAAATAAATAAAGATTAAACAACTTATTTGTCTTGGGACTTGTGTCCTTGACCGACATCTTCCTATCCTTAAACCGCCTTTGACCCAAAAATATAAAAATCAGATACGTAAATACTCCCCAGGCCCATAGAGTTTTTCATATTAGGAGACAAGACCCAAAGTTGTGCTTTAACTTTAGACTTTGAATCATCCTATTCTTTTATTTGGAGCACTACTAGTCCTCCAATGGGGTGAAATCAGTGGAAGCATAATCCAACTCTGACTAATTTGCTAAAAATGTATATTTAATACACAAAACATATATATAAGGAAAATCAAAGTTAATCGTACGATAACATATACCTTGGAACTTTAATATAAAATGAAAAAGAGATTCGGTCGAAATTGACTTGTTCCTGGAAAAGTCAATTCTTTCTCTTCTGTTTTGAGATTGAAACATATTTGCACAAGAAGCGACACGTCGATTTTACAATTGAGTGAAAGTTACAATTCTCAAGTTTTACCTAGCTGAGACACTGCTGATCTCCTAAATTAAGAAAAAAAGATGATTTATTTGAATAAAAATATAAAGTATTCGATTATCAAACCCTTTGGTTTGCTACAAAACTTTACACGTGGGGAGAATGATATGTTGACTTTGCGACTTAGTTAAAGTCAAGTTTCTCCAATTTTACATAGGTGTAATACTAGTTACTTTATATAGACGATTTTCACTTATTTTTAAAGCTCTTAAATTAAGACAGAAGATCTACGATGAGTCGAGGATCCATTATTTCTTTTTTGTTATGGGAATCAAGCATTGCCTTACACGTAGTCGTTTTCACTAACTTTCGAGGCTCAATTAGTGTTAGATTACAAGTTAATTGGAACACTATCAATAATCTTTCAAGCTATTAGCAAATATGATTCTAATCCAAACTCAAACTTAAGGGACTATTTTTATATCTTTTCTCCTCATATTTATTTTCAAGTCCTTTTCATGTTTCACCTTTTACTTTGTTTTCTTTTTTCAAAATGTCTTTTTTGTTCCATCCTTGGTCCGCAAATTGACAATTACACCCCTTAAACCAAAGACAAAAGTTGTTGCTCATTTTCAGATCCACCTTTGTCTTTTATCATATTTACAAAAACCATTGCTTCTGTTCCTTCACACGTGTAAACACCAACCTATCGGGTCTCCGGTATTAGACCCAACCCGAACCCAAGCCCATAGAGTTGGCTAGTTTCTTATATTCCTTCTGTTACAATTTAGGTGATGTTAAAAATATCCCAAGTAGTGGATATCCATTAAGTTATAAATATCCCATAATATCCCAAAATATCCCAAAATATCCCATGTCAATTAAATATGTTAATCCTTTGTATGTTGCTCCTATAAATAGGATGCACAGATGCAATGTTGAGAGAGCAGAAATAATATAATCTGATATCTCTCTACATATTCTCTCTACATATTTCTTCTGTGTATTTACTTCATAGTTCTATTTTATAACACGTTATCGACATTTCGGAAGGCTACGTATCTCGAGCAAATACTTTACAAGCCTGAGAAGGTATTGATTTCTTTGTTTTCCATTACTAATGGCAAATCTTTCTAGGCGATAGTTGTAGCCTTAGAT